>NC_137514.1:10015000-10110000 GCF_041902795.1 Electrophorus electricus | reverse complement strand
AATTCTCCTGGCCTTGGTCTGGCACCGCTTGTAGTAGATGGTGTGCAGGTCAGGAAGTTCCATGTGAGTGATGCGCTCTGCTGAACGCACTACCCTTTGGAGTGCTTGTCTGTCCTGCTTGGTGCTATTCCCAAAACCAGACTGTGATGTTCCCCGTGAGGATGCTCTCGATAGTGCAGGTGTAGAAGTTCCGCAGTACCTTGGAGGGCAGTCTGAAGTCTCTTAGGCGTCTGAGGTGGTAAAGACGCTGACGAGCCTTCTTTGCCAGGGAGTTGGTATGGTGGGACCAGGACAGGCCCTGCGAGATGTGAACACCAAGGTACCTGAAACTATCTACTCTCTCCCCCGTGGTTCCACTGATCCTCACAGGTTGGTAGTGCCGCTCCTGCTTCTTGCTGCAATCCACGATCAGCTCCTTTGTCTTACTGACGTTTAGGAGGAGATTATTTTTCTGGCACCAGTTTTCCAGGTGTTTAATCTCCTCCGGGTAGGCCCTCTCGTCGTTGTCCAAGATCAGACCCATGACAACGGTGTCGTCAGCAAACTTGACAATGATGGTGGAGCTGGAAGTGGCTGTGCAGTCGTAGGTGTACAGTGAGTGGAGCAGGGGGCTTAGGACACAACCCTGAGGAGCTCCAGTGCTGAGGGTGAGGGTGGATGAGGCGCAGTTGCCCACCCGTACTGATTGTGTTCTGTCTTTTAGGAAGTTGGAGATCCAGTCGCACAGGGATGTATGCAGTCCTAGATCCCCCAACTTAGTGAGTAGGGAGGGGATGATGGTGTTAAATGCTGAACTGTAGTCGACAAACAGCATTTTAACATAATTTCCCCTCCCTTTGTCCAGGTGAGTCAGTGTAGTGTGGAGCAGATGTGCAATTGCATCGTCAGTGGAGCGGTTGTGGCGGTATGCAAACTGCAGTGGGTCCATGGAGGCTGGCAGTGAAGATGTGATGAAGTCTCTGACTAGGTTTTCAAAGCACTTCATCACGACTGATGTGAGGGCGACAGGGCGGTAGTCATTGAGGTCGGAGGGTCGAGGTTTCTTCGGGACGGGGACGATGGTGGATCGCTTGAAGCTGGACGGGACGATACCGAGCGTCATGGAGAGACTGAAGATGTCGGTGAATACCGGGCTAGCTGATCTGCGCAGGCTTTGAGGACCCTCCCGCAGATACCGTGTGGTCCCATCGCCTTCCTGGTATTCACCCTTTTAAACACTCTCCTCACGTTACTCTCCGTGATGAGAGGGCGCTGTTCTATGGTGGGCCCCGCGCATGTACCATTGGCTGCGCCGATAGTGCCATTTGCACTAGCGCTGCTAGTATAAGTGCTGTTAGCACTAGCGCCGTTAGCATTGGCGCTGTTAGCATTAGCGCTGCTAGATGTAGCCTCGAAGCGAGCGAAGAATGTATTCAGCTCGTTCGCCAGAGACTCATCCGCACTCATCAGTCCGGAGGGTGGGCTCCTGTAGTCCGTGATCGTCCGTAGTCCCTGCCACAGGGATCTAGAGCCACTCTGCTGGAACTGTGTCTCTAGTTTCTTCCCGTAGCGCCGCTTCGCCTCCCTCACCGCCCTGCGCACTCCGTATGCTGCAGACTTGTACTCGTCCATGTTCCCGCTGATGAGCCCCGCATTGTAGGCAGCAGTGCGAGAGTTCAGAGCCTCGCGGATGGTTCTGTCCACCCAGGGCTTCTGGTTGGAAAACTTCTTGGTGGTAATTCTTGGGATCGTGTCGTCCACCAGTTTCCCAATAAACCCTATTACTGCCTCCGTAAACTCGCTGACATCATCAGTGCTGCGCCGGAACATGTCCCAGTCCGCGTCATCCAGAGCGTCCTGCAGAGCGGCCACCGATTGGTCTGTCCAGCGCGCGACCTCCCTCTGAACCGGAGCTTCCCGTTTCAGCCTTTGTTTATATTTTGGTAGGAGGAAGATGGCGACGTGATCCGACTTACCAAACGGTGGGATGAGCTAGTGCCTTGTAACTGTCCTTGTATGGGGTGTAGCAGTGGTCTAGTGTCCCATTTCCCCTGGTGGGAAAGGTTACGTGCTGGTAGAGGTTGGGCACTGCACGCTTGAGGTTAGCGCTGTTGAAATCCTCAACCACAATAAGTGCAGCGTCCCGGTGCTGTGTCTGAAACTGTGTGAGAGCCTCATGAAGTTCACAGAGTTCAGTGTCCATGTTAGCCTAAGGTGGGATGTACACGGTGTTGATGATGACCGAAGTGAACTCCCGGGGAAGGTAGAAAGGACGAAGCTTGAGGGCGAGCAGCTCCAGGTTGGGTGAGCAGGAGCGGGTGAGAGTAACAACATTGGCATTGTTACACCAGCTGTTGTTTACCATCACACACACTCCGCCGCCTCTCGACTTCCCCGAATCTGCCGTCCTGTCCATGCGGTGAACCGAGAAGAACTCGGCCGGCTGGATAGCGTGGTTTGGTACCGCTGGGTTCAGCCACGACTCGGTGACGCAGAGGAGATTGCAGTCCCGAATGTCCCTCTGGAACTTTATCCTGGCCCGGAGGTCATCGAGCTTGTTGTCCAGAGACTGGACGTTGGCTAGCAGGATGCTAGGTAAGGGAGCTCGGTGTGCCCGAGCCCTCAGCCTGTTCCTGACGCCGGCTCGCTTCCCTCGAGGCCTTTTCCTCGCGCCGCGTCTTTTGGTTTCCCTCAGGATCTCCGTCGGCCATCTTGGGTCCGGGGTTACAGACGGCTTGAGGTGAGTGCTATGTAGATTAAGAGAAATAAGGGCGTCTCTGCTGTACGAGATACGCGCCGTAGTGTGTAGAGAAGGGCTGCGGAGAAATCAGGGGTAGCGGGAAGAGCGAAAAAGATAGCGAAAAAAGTGCCAGGTGTGGACGAAGCAGTCGTGACGGCAGCCGACCTCACCGGCGCCATAATGTCTCTACTTTCCTCTCATACTCCTCCCTCAAGGACACTTTGGGAAGACCCCCAGCCAAAGAAATTCCTCTGGTTGACCACTGCAAATACAAGTAAGACCCTGCCTCCTGAGAGAATATGCTGTATGTGAGCATATTGAAGCAAAAAAGAAAATTAATCAGGCTGTGTGATGGCGGCACAGGTAAGTAAGCAGAGAGCTTGCACCCCAATACAATACACTAACTGGCTCCTTGAAGTTTTAAAGAATTTACGCCAGCGTATCAGAAAGCATTTTAGAGCAGAAATAAACATTCTTCCATCTGTTGGTTCTAAAGTTTGATACCGAATTACATTTTAAACTCCGTGCTCATGGACTCCATCATTGATGACAAACTGCAAGTCTTTTGGCGATTATTTTAATGTTGAGGGTGTGGTGTTTTACATGATACAAAGTTGACAGCAAACGTGAAAGCAGTTTCATTGCTGCATTGCACTTCAGTGTTGTGAAAATCTCTAGGCCACATAAATCACAAAGGTCTTTGCCACCTGTGAGGAGACTCGCAGCAGATTTAGTGGAAGAGTGTCTGTTCAGTTTGTGCAAGTTTCATGTGTGTTTGGTTGGGCAGTGGTAGTTCAGTGTTTAAGGTACTTGACTGCCAAGTTGCCACTGTTGGGCCCCTGAGCAAGCCCTCAAAAGCTGTACTCAGTCAAAATTGCAAGCCACTTTGGAGAAAAGCGTAAATGTTCGAAAAATATCTCCTTAGATTAATGTTATGTTTTCTTTTTAAGAGTGAAGCCTTTTAAACTTTAGACCCATTTTAAGACCCAATGATGCATACAGAAAATTCTAAAGGGAATTAACAGCATTTTCTTGGTGCCTCTGCCTTTGTTTCAGGTTTTCTGGTCATCATGGATAACTAGACTTTTTAAACCTGGCAACATCCCACCCACTGATAATACATCATCTTTATAAGCTCTTAGGTGCTAAAATGTTAAAAGGTTCGTCTCTATTTGCTGATCCTCTCTCTCTCTCTCTCTCTCTCTCTCTCTCTCTCTCTCTCTCTCTCTCTCTCTCTCTCTATTAGATACCTGTTCAATTTTCGAGGGGTAGCAGCCAGTTTCCGCTTCAAGCACCTATTTCTCTGTGGTTCCCTGGTGTTCCATGTAGGCAAAGAGTGGGTGGAGTTTTTCTACCCGCAGCTCCATCCCTGGGTGCACTACATCCCTGTCAAACAAGACCTCTCAGACCTCGGGTGACCGACAACTCCTTCATCCCCTTTCTCACCCTCTCCATCCTTGTAAACTGATTACAGCAAGTGCATTTTGGACTATTACAATACATGCATGACATGGAAGTCTGTGTTTGTCATCAACAAAATCTGTAAAATAGTATGCTTTATTGTCATTGTATTCTACTTAAAAGACTATAAAGTAAAGGATTTCATAATTAGAATGGAAATTGGAATTAATAATAATCATCTTAATTTATCTCGAGTGTTTGCAAAAAATCCTCAGAAATAGTTTTGTTTTTTTTGATACAGAGATTTGCTGCAGTTTGTCAAGGAAAATGACGAAGTAGCAGAGGCTATCGCAATAAGGTATCAATAACGCACAAATCCCAGAAGAACAGTTTTAAATCAGATTGCTGTCCCAGTCTTTTTCTTAGTGTGGTAACATAGTGTAACCTGCTGTTTGCCTCTAGGGGGCAGCAGTTCATCGAGGATCACCTCCGTATGGAGGACGTGACCTGCTACTGGGAGAGGCTCCTCACTGACTACAGCAAGCTGCTCCAGTACAAACCCAAACGCAAGTCCAGTTACAGCCATGTCAGCAGCAAGCCCAACAGGAATGAACTTTGACCTGCTGCACTATACTACTCCATAAAATGGAACATGTCATGATTTCCTTCATCCGGCCATCTAATTCGCACATATTTTTGGTGCTGGTTTATATGTGCAGGAATTTTTTAACCAGTGTGCTTCAGTGACCCAAAAAAAAAAAAAAAAAAACCTATGAAATGAATGTGTAATTTTATGAATTCTGTCTCAATAGAATGCAAAATATTGTTACATTAAGATAGCGTTGTTTTATTTTTGTAACAAATAGCCACAATTCTGTAATTTTTAACTTAGCTGTCTGATCTGAGACCAGTGTCATTTTTTAACCTGTTCTGGAGGTAGTCAACATCAGCAAGAAGAAATTAAGCTAGTTTTTGTTGAGAATGTACTGCCGCCTTCTGTCCATTAAGTGGAAAAGCATCCTTATGAATGTAATGCTATGTTTAGTTTTTAGTCTTTGTCAGTGGACACTAACAACAAATCAATCACTGTAGGAGGGCTGTAATGAATACTAGTAACATTTGGTTTTAAGCAGTTGCCAAATTCAACATGTAGGTGCCACAGAAACATGAATGTGATGCATGTTAATTTGACCCTGCAAATCACATCTACAGTCTTTCATATAGAGGTTGTGATCTACAGGCATATGGGCACTGAATAGGATCTAATATTCTAAAATTATGTTAATAGGTCTTAGTTTGCGTTTATCACTGTCAATGAATTAGATTTTCACTGTCAATGAATTAGATTTTTCACTATTTTATCACTTGAACAAAGGCAGGGGCAGAGTTATTTGAGCAGTTAAGGTACTGGACTAGTACTGGACAAGCCCCATCACGGCCAAGTTGCCATTGTTAGGTAACTGAACAAGGCCCTTAGCCCTCAATTGCTTGAATTGTACTTGGTCACAAATGTAAGTTGCTTTGGATAAAAGCATCAGTTAAATGCCATAAATGTAAATGCAGCAGGCCAAAAGCCAAATTAACAATAAATGGTTAATTGCAACAAGACGTTTTGTATTTTGCCTACAATAGCCTTACATTGTAGAATGTTGCTATTTGATGTGCTCATGTAGTGTTTTTATTTGTTAATTCCAGAGGACGCGTTGTCCTCCATCGCTAGGTGGCGCTATTAGAAAATGACAACAGGAAAGCGATGACTAGCAGACGCTGAAGGTGTGTTGATTTAGGTAGAAGGTAAGATTGCGAGCTACGTTTTGTATCTATATAACTAAAAATCTAAGATTATATATTACTATTTTGTAGTGCCGTGGCAGGATATTTAAGCTTAGATGTGTCGGAGCGATACTCGCCAGGTTAGTTAGCTTGCTAGCTAACCTACCCAGCCAGAGCTTTACTTCCAGAAGGCGGTTATGTGGGCAGAAAGCTTTTATGGTCTGTGCTATCTGGACCCTTATGACATTGAGTGCTATGATTGGTACATGCTGTTGTAACTAAAATAACGTTTATGTCATTAACACTTAACTTTTAATAACAAAACTATCCTGCGAAAATCTTCTGTAGCTAGCTAGCTGCTACAGTAATGGAGAGAATGGAATCATCTAAGTTGATTGAGAGAGGGAGAAGGATATTGCGATAAAACCTGTTTATCGCAACTTGTTGTTGGTTTTCTTTTACTTCAAAAGTAAACCAGCCTGCCCGTGGGGCAAGGGACCATGACTGTTGAACTCCTGCGGGTCATTTGTGGGTCTGCCCTTCCCCGAGTACATGCAGCTGACAGCGCCGATTCACAGACTGCTCTTAGCAACTTACCAATACATGTGGGCAAACCCGAATTCCCAGATACAGGATGGGATCGCATTAAAGACCTGTTCGACCGAGGGTTAGTCTCAGTGTGTTCTGAATGATGACTGAATTTTGCTGTGCTTGAAGGGAAATGGTATGCTTAAAGAGGATTACATTTGACATAACATACCATGAAACAATTGCAAAGTTGTGTAATCACTGAAGATTGCTGTTACTTTGTAGATTACTTTGTAGCCCAGATTCATAGTTGTAGCCCAGATTTCAAAATTGGGATCACATGCTTTACCATCAAGTCTTGGGCATATTTTTGGGATTTGTAAGCCTGCATCTACCTGACTTTGACCATTTACACACTGGCCCTAGAAATGGACAGGCTTACTCAGAGGAGCTGAGAAATGTGGGAAGGAGCGCAATGATGGCAGCCTCGGTGGGGCTGCTTTACGGAGGCCTGCCTGCAGCACGACACGCCCGCGAGAGGTTCATCCACCTCAGCCAAGCCGAGCTCTATCGAAGCAGGGTGGAAGCAGTGGTAAGGACAAATCAACACAGACGCGGACGTTGATGTTGGGCAGATATCACTGGTCAATGATGATTATGCATTTTTGCATGCTGAATCCAAATGTGTTTTCAGAATTTCTCCATCACATAGTTTTTTTTCGTGCAATATACTCACTCGCATGTCATTATATATAGTATGAAAAAGTGGTACCAAGGAAAGTGGAGCTTTTCTATGTTGGTAATTCTGGATACTGAAGAGGCATATACCCGAGGCTAAATATAGACCAAACTCATACATGCTACATTTTAAAAGTATGCCTCTATACATTTTATTGCAATAACAGCTGTTTTTGAGTGATATCTAACTAATGTAAAATTCTGTTGGCCTCATGATATAAAAAATCTAAAAACATTGGAATTCAGCATACTATAATTCAGCAATGTACTATAAGGTCTACCTATTTTTGTATGGAAAGCAAGAAAAAGTTCAAATGTTGTCCAGTGAACTCAGAAATATTGATTATTGTGAATTTCCACTTCATTCTCTTTCAGGCAAATGAGTCAAGCCTAAGATAGAAAGGGAATAAGAAAAGAAAGCCAAAAAGTCTATATGCTTTTCACAAGAACATGTACAACAGAACTATCAGTTTCCCAAGTATTGATCAAAGTCCATCATTACTTTATTCCAACACTGTAGCGGCATGCTGTAGCGACTGTTGAACTCCTGCGGGTCATTTGTGGGTCTGCCCTTCCCCGAGTACATGCAGCTGACAGCGCCGATTCACAGACTGCTCTTAGCAACTTACCAATACATGTGGGCAAACCCGAATTCCCAGATACAGGATGGGATCGCATTAAAGACCTGTTCGACCGAGGGTTAGTCTCAGTGTGTTCTGAATGATGACTGAATTTTGCTGTGCTTGAAGGGAAATGGTATGCTTAAAGAGGATTACATTTGACATAACATACCATGAAACAATTGCAAAGTTGTGTAATCACTGAAGATTGCTGTTACTTTGTAGATTACTTTGTAGCCCAGATTCATAGTTGTAGCCCAGATTTCAAAATTGGGATCACATGCTTTACCATCAAGTCTTGGGCATATTTTTGGGATTTGTAAGCCTGCATCTACCTGACTTTGACCATTTACACACTGGCCCTAGAAATGGACAGGCTTACTCAGAGGAGCTGAGAAATGTGGGAAGGAGCGCAATGATGGCAGCCTCGGTGGGGCTGCTTTACGGAGGCCTGCCTGCAGCACGACACGCCCGCGAGAGGTTCATCCACCTCAGCCAAGCCGAGCTCTATCGAAGCAGGGTGGAAGCAGTGGTAAGGACAAATCAACACAGACGCGGACGTTGATGTTGGGCAGATATCACTGGTCAATGATGATTATGCATTTTTGCATGCTGAATCCAAATGTGTTTTCAGAATTTCTCCATCACATAGTTTTTTTTCGTGCAATATACTCACTCGCATGTCATTATATATAGTATGAAAAAGTGGTACCAAGGAAAGTGGAGCTTTTCTATGTTGGTAATTCTGGATACTGAAGAGGCATATACCCGAGGCTAAATATAGACCAAACTCATACATGCTACATTTTAAAAGTATGCCTCTATACATTTTATTGCAATAACAGCTGTTTTTGAGTGATATCTAACTAATGTAAAATTCTGTTGGCCTCATGATATAAAAAATCTAAAAACATTGGAATTCAGCATACTATAATTCAGCAATGTACTATAAGGTCTACCTATTTTTGTATGGAAAGCAAGAAAAAGTTCAAATGTTGTCCAGTGAACTCAGAAATATTGATTATTGTGAATTTCCACTTCATTCTCTTTCAGGCAAATGAGTCAAGCCTAAGATAGAAAGGGAATAAGAAAAGAAAGCCAAAAAGTCTATATGCTTTTCACAAGAACATGTACAACAGAACTATCAGTTTCCCAAGTATTGATCAAAGTCCATCATTACTTTATTCCAACACTGTAGCGGCATGCTGTAATGTAGGTGATCTGTAAAAGACTGAGAATGAACACACACAATACTAAATGTTGATCTACTGCTCTCCAAAATCATCCAAAGAGAAGCATTTAAGAAAAAAAAAACATTCCTGTGCAACATTTCAAGTGAATGTGTCTCTGTATGTTTGTTTATGTGGTTGTATGTGTCTGTGTGTATGTATATGTGGTTATGTGTCTGTGTGTGTATGTGTGTGTTTTTTCTCTGCAATATTAGAAGTGTTTGTGAACCCGCAACCACCATGTTAATTTAGTGGCAACATAAAATTGCAAACTACTGCCATTTTTCAGAGACAGGCCCAAGGGATCCACCCTGGAACTCCTTTAGAAATCATTAAACAAAATCGCTGATGTGTTTTTGACATGCTCTGATTTGGGTCTCAACTCCTTAGCGCTCGGCCCACAATGCTGCCATCCGGGGTTTCATAAGGTACGGTTGGAGGTGGAGCTGGAGGGTGGCTGCGTTCGTCACCCTTTTTAAGTGAGTTCTTAAACACACACAACGTGCGCAGCCGGAATTCAGCCGTCTCGCCTGTGAAGGCCAAATTTGATGCCCTCCCCTGTCTTCCCAACAGCACTGTCAGTACTGGACTTTCTGTGTACAGAGACAAAAATGCCTTGACCCATTTCGCCCTGGCCGGTGGTAAGGGTCGTCTCCTCCACATTTCTCCACTTTAATTTCCTACAACTATTATAGTTGAATTGCACAGTGTAAATGTATGTATGTATGTATGTATGTATGTATTTATTATTTATTTATTTTTAATTACATCTTTTGATGTTCAGCAACATAAATGAGACCTCTTCTTTTGTGTGTAGCTGTAACCGGGGGTGTGTTCCGGATGAACCTCGGGGTCAGGGGATTGGTAGCAGGAGCAGCTATTGGAGTTGTGTTAGGGTGAGTAGAGATGAGGGATTGGTGTTCTGATTTCCAAAGCAGTAACGTTTCTTGACTGTGTAAGAAGCAGTGGTGTGGCGAATGAAGACTGGGTATGCCATGCTGTCACGCCCTCTTGGGAGGCTTCTCTGCCCTGGAGCAACTCTGAACCCTCCTCCTCTCACATAGTCGCCCTTCGCCCCCCTCTTTCCATGGGCGTTCTATTGCACAGCTGCACCCTCTCCCGCAACCCTCTGTGTTCATTTGCATCCCGTCTTTCTCTCTTTCCCTCTCTCTCTCACACACACACACACACACACACACACACACACACACACTGCCAGAGGTACCCATGTGCCATCCAGAAGGCCCAGAACTTGAGGGCACAACAGTGAGGGTGCCTAATCCAACAGCTGCACAGTATATTTTTTTTTCCCCCCCATTTCATTTCAGTCCATCCCCTTGTCTCCTCCTCCTCCCCCTCTGCTTGGCTCCGTCCGTCTCTGTTCTGGCTTAGTGCTGAGTGTGGACTCCCCGCAGCTAAAACACAAACAAAAAAACCCCCACCAATTCGGGCCCATCCACTTCTCTAACTTTGGTGCCGAGACAGCTCATCTTTTCCAGCCAGGGGCGCTGTTGTTTTTAGCCCCTCCGATCCGCCACTCTCCATGCCTGGAAGCGCTGGCACGTGAGCGCTGGCTTGCACCCGGAGCACCTGACGGCAACGCGAGCAGCCCCAGCTCCCGGCCAGGTGCAGCAAGGCGGCCGGCCGAAAGAAACCAGGCAGCTAATCAAATCGGCACATCACGCTCCAAATAGCACCAGGCTCTGGGAGTGTGTGTGTGTGTGTGTGTGAGAATGGATGTGTTTGAGTGATGGCTAGGCAGATATGTGACTCCTTAACGAATGTGGTAAAAACCTCATTAGCTATCCTGCTGAAGCCAACTGACGTGCAGTGACATGGTTGCAGCATTCCTGCTGGGGTGTTAATCGTTGGCCTGCAGAAGCTGAGTGGAGAGACCATGCGTGAGAGAAGACGGCGAGAACGCAGAGAGCTGTTTGAGCTGAGGGTGGCCGAATGGTACGTTCCCATACCACTGAAATGCCCCCTACAACAACAAGAAAATGTCAATATTCAGCTTCAAGTCTACTTTCCTTAGAAGTGTCTTCTTTTGTAGGAATGCACGTCTGCATCTTACAGATGACCTGATTAGTGAAATCAGTGGGCAGGACCAGATTACAGAGGTTCACCTTCAACGAATCGAGGAGCTGCTTAGTCAGTCTAGGAACGAGGACAGCTGATGACAAAAACCCTGAATGTAGTAAATGAATTAAGTTATAACTCATTATGTATGTAAACATGGAAAATCTTAATGCTTGGCTTTTCATTGGGAAAATGTATATTTGAGCTCAAAACTAAAATGACACTGAAGAAGAACGTGGAGGATATGTCACAAGTTCAGCACTGGCCATTCATTTTGTGTCTTCTATGCATAAACGCCTATACTACATTCAAAGCCTTGTCCCATGCGTTCACTAAATATTTACTTGTCACCAAAACACAGAATATAGTTTTTTTCTTTTTTTTCTAATAAGATGCAGTATTTGGAAAGCATTCTCATGTGTGTATAAGATTTGGAACAGCTTCAAAAATGTTCAAGTTCAAGTTTGGTTTATTCGTCACATACATAGTCATACACAGGATAACTCACAGTGAAATGGTTGAGTGCTCTGTCCAAACTGAGGAAAAGAAAACGGGTGCATAGAGAAATATAGATATTCTACATATGTGAAATATATATATATATACAAAGAGAAATATACATATTCTATGTAATCCAAAAATGTAATCCAAAACGTTTACAATTCTAAAATTTCTAATCGGTCTGAATCACAAAGGCTTGTGACAAACTTTAAGCTACAACATTATAGACCCCTTACCATGCCAATTCATTGGAATAAAAATTGTGTGAAGGGAGGGATCGTGCCCTGAGCTTGTCAGATCCTGGGTCAGTGTCTGCCCCTTCTGTAAATAAGATATGATAGCAGCTGAGGTTCCGTTCCAGACATCACATCTGCGCTTTGGAACAGAAAACCAGCAATAGCTCAACAGTGCCACCAAGACTACTAAATGTGGTCTGCACAGTGTTATTCTCTAAACGGCTTGAAAACATTTCATTTAAATTTTTCTAGACGCCAAGAAATTTTTTAAGGAATGTTTATATTTGTAACAGTTCGCACATATTAATCAGTGGAAAAAGATTTTGGTAGTTGGTAAAAGGTAAACCAAAACAGTTTAAAGTGACTTTTCGTTAAGAGAGAGACGTTAGATATACCTGTTTTATGTCACGTTTTATTGTGACAGTAAATGGACAATAATATAAAAATGGCAGCATTCAGGGTGGATGCAGTGTGGCTTTATTGTAATACTCGGAAAGCACTGGTAGATATTTTTCAACTTAATGAAAATACCGTAATATAGTGTCAAACATTTTAGCAGATCTGAAAGTAACTTACTAACCTATTTACTTAGTTATATGACGTGTAACTGGATAAACAGATTAACATTAAAGATTAGAATAATGGTTTTAAATGATTCCTTGAAAAAATCCAACAAAGATTGGAAAAACATCCATAAAACAGTTGTAAAACAAGAATTTAAAAGCAACACGACAAAATAAAGTTTATATTTCCACTAAATTTGAGCTACATTTTTCCAGCCATTGATAACCAGGGAGCTGAAAGATGCCTGTTTATTATAAACATAAATTGTTCTCAACGCGACTCTTTAATTTAGCGCCACCCACTTTGTCCTACGTCATCAGCCGGGGTCGCGCGCATGGTCGAGTGTCAGAGCGTGCCGGTCGGATCTCAGGAGCAGGTGCGATACCGGGCTCGGCTAGTTCGCCGGCAGACCTCTTTAATGAACGGTACAATGGCTGCGTCGTCGAGCAGGATTATGTTAGGACCTCTTGTAGCCGCTATAGACCAAGGCACAAGCTCCACTCGTTTCTTGGTAAGTTCGAGTTTGTTTACGAGCTAAGAGAGCTCCGTGCCCTTGACACGCGTGGCTCGCGTGTAGGATACGTTTGCGTGGACAGGCGTCTGTTTTGCCTGGAGTAGCTAAATAAACCCAATCTCATAACAGCTGGCAAGTGCCTACCTAAGATAGCTAACTTAATTTCTTTGACAAAACTACAGATCTAAAAAAAAAAAAAGTTACTTAGTGCTAACAAGCTCCAGAGGCTGTTTAGCCAAGTGTTGTGTTTAATGTGGAGAGAAAGTGCTCTGATTGTTCATTGAAGTTAGTAGTAACTAGTAAAGATTTCAGTGAAACAGAGTGGCGATAGCACATCCACTGGTCTGTCTTGGGGGGAGACTGGTGAGCTGTGCAGTTAAATAACGTGTGCTGATCTGAGTCGAGCTTTTCATCTTAGCTAGCATGCTAACTGGCTGCATAATGACGCGTTGCCAGCATGGCGCGTGATCACACGCTCAGCTAATTAACTCGTGGAATCCTTTGAGTGCCACTGTTGCTGCACTGAAGTTAGTCTGACAGTGTAGACATGTTTTTGTAACTAAATGAGGACGTAAGCTCCCAGAAAGAGAGAAATTTGCTCCGTTTGTGCTATTGAAATGACCAGGATAAATAACATAACATTTATTTTTGTTTGTAATGGTGTAATTTGAGTTGTTAAATTGAATCTAGCTCGTATAATTAGCTAATTACCTAGTTTTGTGAGAGTAAATGCAATGCGGTGTACAGTACGTATCAGTATTACACTAATCAAGATTGTGGGATCACTTCAAAGTAATTAAAATGGGTGCAGTCGTATAGGTCAGTGCAGGTAAGACACCCCCCCCAGCGTATCAAACAACAGTGTAGTAGTTTGGCTGTAGTGCCAAACTCTCTCTTCTGGACATGGCACTTAAGAAGAGAGTCCCATGAATGTTGCTAGCTGCATGTGTACAGGGATTTGACACTCCTTTGACACTGCTATTATGAAACAATTGCAGTACCAGTTGGATAGCCTAGGAAAGTGCTCACTGTCATACAGCACACAGATTTATGATGAGCTTGTATGTAGTAAATCCCTTCTATATTCATATTTGCTAACCTTTTGAGCATATTTGCTCACCTTTTGAGTATTAATGTGCTGGGGTTAATTTAGCAAGCAAGGCTTCAGAAGGTAATATGGGTTTCATGAGACAATAAAGCCTGGAAAGGACGGGGCTTGTTGGTAAGAGGTTGTTGGGTGTGGTCAGTCCTGTGGTGTGGTGTGTTACGTCTGCAGTCCAGCCATAAGGGGAGGGGGTGATCTGAAGATGCACCTGTTGGGTAGTCTGCAGCCAGGTCAGATGATGCTCATCAGAACAGAGAGATCTATTTAGTCGGTGTCAGTCTGTGTTCTGTCTGCTTTCAACATCAAAATTATACTCATTTTGAAAAATTTATGCCCAATAGATTTCATCAGAAAAAATTTCATATACAGTCAAACGTTTATAAGAACATTTAGATAGGAATAAAAAATGAATCTGAAATCAATCAGGCCTCCCCCCTCCAGTTTTGTCCCCAGTTTTGTCTCCTGCCTCGGTCCTAATTTGTCTTTCCATCCCCTAATGGACACCTACCTTTTTTCTTTCCTTTATTGCAGGTATTCAATGCTAAAACAGCAGAACTTCTTAGCCACCACCAAGTTGAGATTCAGCAAAGCTTCCCTAAAGAAGGGTGAGTCTTCATATGTCATGAGTCACTCCAAACATTCCTGCAACATTCCTCCTGGGAGATATGGCTGTAAATAACCTGTTACATCATAAATATAATAAAATAAATGGGCATGTATATGTTTTAAGAGTGTACTTCACCCTCACTAATGTTGAATGAGATCTTCAGGTGTTGCTTGAGCACCATGTAAATGAGATCACACCCACTAATCGTTCTATTTTTGGGGGTGCGGGGGGAAGGAACGATACAGTCACAAGAGCACTTTTACATGAATGCATATTACCTATTTGGAGGAGCAGAACTTCTCTTCTTTCAGTTACTTGGTCTGCATGTTCCATGTACCTAGCTCACTTTGTTTATACTTCCTCTCCTCAGCTGGGTGGAAGAAGACCCCAAAGAAATTCTCCAGTCAGTGTATGAGTGCATGGATAGAACATGTGAGAAGCTGACCCAACTCAACATTGACATCTCCAACATCAAAGGTACCCACCACCAGTTGGTTTTTTTTTTTTTTTTTTTTCTGCTGGTGTTTATAAGTTAATTTGCAGACTTTTCCGGTAGTGGATAGGTTTTTAGGATCTGTGGAAAGGTGGATGGTGTCGGCATGTCCGCCTTTCTTCTTCTTTGCTGGTTTTCTTAAACATGGCTTGTCCTTTGTTCATGCTGGCATTGCCATATTCTTTGAATTACTTGCTACAATCTCCTTTTAGCCATTGGTGTGACCAATCAGCGAGAAACCACCATTGTCTGGGACAAGGAAACAGGAGAGCCATTTTACAATGCAATTGGTGAGTGTGCTTATCACACAGATGATTGCCCACTCTTAAGAACCAAAATATACCTTGCCCTGTGGCAATGTGGATGGTAAAATGTATGCTAACTGAAATGCTCCACTATACCTGTTCAGTATGGCTTGATCTACGTACTCAGTCCACTGTGGAGAGACTCATCAACAGAACGCCAGGCAGGAACAAAAACCACCTGAAGGTAGGAAAGCTGCCAAGCCCTTTGCAGACCTGTCATAAATGAAAGCTGTGTGTGACACAACATGACAGCTACTGGCAGTGCTATATGACTGGATGGGAGTTGGCAAAGACTGCCTGATTCCATGTTACAATAATATGGAAGCCAATACAATATGTATTCTAATTTGAAGTGTTTATATTCTTTAAGTTATGTTAATTGACATCGCATGTCTCTGGTATGTTTCTTTAAAATGCTGTGTCAGTTTGAGTTAATAATTGTGATTTGTAACTGAATCGACTCCCGTCTCCATATGCTGAAAACAAGCAAGGTTCAGCTTAGGCTGGCAATTGGCTTTTAATCAGTTCAGCATTTTAATTTTGTACACTTGATTTCCACCACCAGTCACCCAGTTCCCACTTATAAGCATTTCATATTTACCTCATGTGCACAGAAAGTGCATGTCACTATTACTCTGATTCTTTCCCATGCTAGTACACTTGCTTGGTAACCTCCGTGCTCTCGTCTACAGCACAAGACGGGCCTTCCCATCAGCACCTACTTCAGCGCGGTGAAGTTACGCTGGCTGATGGACAACGTGGAGGAGGTGCGCAGAGCCATCCTCTCTCACAGGGCCTTGTTTGGCACAGTCGACTCCTGGCTCATATGGGTAAGACCAAGTCTGCTATCTGCCAAGTGCAGGGTTGCGTACCTTTTTTTGGAGGCCTTGAAAGCTGAAGTCAAGACAGCAGTCGGGTACTGAAATCAACACCCCTAAATAATTAGTTTTCACTGTGGTACCTCTTACAATTTAAGGAGTAATAAGTCATTAAGGATAACTGGGGATAAAGTGTCAATCCAGTGTCGGTTCTAGTGTCCCTAGTAATCTAGTCCTGTCACTAATTATATGTCGTCTCTTTTTTTTAGTGCCTGACCGGAGGGGAAAAAAGTGGTGTTCACTGTACCGATGTGACCAACGCTAGCAGGACCATGCTCTTCAATATCCACTCTTTGGATTGGGATCCAGACCTCTGCAAGTAGGGCAGACGCACACACGCATAACATCGCTTCTCTTTCTTTGTTTCGCTGAATTCTTACTTGTGCTTATATATCTAGTATTTTTATGCTACGTTTGAACAGTTGAATCGTTTGTAAATCTGGACTGTTTTGTTTTAGATATTTTGATATACCAATGGAGATTCTGCCAAAAGTCAGGAGTTCCTCCGAAATCTATGGTTTAATGGTAAGCTATAGTGTCCTTTTTTGAGAAGTAAATCACTTAAAATTTTGTATTGTACCCTGAAGTAATAATTATATACTGGACCTCTGCAAGTGTAAAACTGTACTTTCAATCTAAAAACAACGCAAGTTTGTAAGGGTGAACTTTCTGTAGGAATGCCTTTTAAATGCATCAAAAGAGGCCCCTAGCCCTTTCCTTTTGACAGTATTAGTAGAACATCATTTACATTGATGCTGTTTGCGTCTGGGAGTTTTTGGTGGAATTATTTGCCCTGTGGAAGGTCCTTCCTTATCACAATTAAACCTCCTATGTCTTATTGTCTCTTTGGGCTCACTGATAGAAAATCAGTTCTAGCCTGGTGAGTAGGCCTTGACTATACCCTGATTTATTAACTTCATCCTCTCAAGGGGGAAAAAAAAAACATCTTTTCTCCCCCTGATTGGCTTCCATGTCCCTTTACAACATCCAGTCTTGAGGTGCATTTCCAATATGTAAACAACATTTAATCACCTCACCAAAGCTGTGCTGTGGCTTATAATAAAGGGGAACATGGATTTGGTGGTGCACGTGAAGCCCCAACATTTTGGCTCTAGTTGGAAATGCACCGTATCGCTGGCTTGTGTGCTTACAGGGCATAATGGCTTTGCACCACAAGTATAAATTTCACCCACTGTTAGCCACCAGTAATTCATTGGGATTTCTTTGTTTTGCTTATTTATTTGCTTATTTGAGGGCATTTCCTGCAGTGGTGGCCATGCTGTCGTACTCTCCCCTGTCTCTTTGCATGCTCATTCCCTTTCAACAGTTCACTGGTGTTTAGGTTATGAAATGGAGGCTTTTTGCATGCTTTAGCCAATAATGTGGGAATTCTGAATTCTTGTAAAATGATGCTGGAATGTAGCATTGTGATATTGCTGGTTCATGAATTCATGGTTCATGTAACTTGGTTTAGTCTAAAAATTTTGGGATGGGAAGTTTTGTATGATTCGATGTATGCAGTGAACCAAAAATCATTAAGTCCAGATTTATCATATCTTTTCTTTTAACCATAGACATTATTGTTCAAGCAGTTTTGCAAAAAACAAAACAAAAAACAGTAGTTGTTTTAGGAATGGCATCATAGTGGGAGATGGGTTGGAGCAACACCCTGGCACTAAATTAACACACTGGACACACATTGAAATGATACATTTCCTGGCAACAAGGTTTTGAAGAATTCTAGGAAGAATACTGGCAAAGGCATTTTGGGGTTGCATGTATTTACTGCCTCTTTTATTTATTTATTTGTTTTTGTTTGTTTGTTTGTTTTCCCCCCTCCCTCCCCGACAGAAATCTGGTGCTCTTACAGGCATTCCAATATCAGGGGTAAATTACATTTCTCCTGATTTCACACAAATTCTCTTATGGGCATGTACCTTGTATCCACACTCTAATGTGATATGGAATGTTTGTCTGTTCTTCTCAATAAAGTGTTTAGGGGACCAGTCTGCCGCTCTTGTGGGTCAGATGTGCTTTCAGGACGGTCAAGCCAAAAACACGTAAGGCTCATCTAAGTTCTGCTTGTGCTCAAGCTGATGTTTTTTTTCTTTCTTAACGGAAGTCCTTCTTGAAATGCCAAATGCTCTGTGCTTGAGTGACACTTTTGCTGCTGGGAACTGCTGCGGTTGGCCCATCCCATGTCCCGTGTGATCTAAAACTTCCCTTACTCTCATGCAACCATGTATTATGCTTCTCTCACACCAGGTATGGAACTGGCTGTTTCCTGCTCAGAAACACAGGACCAAAGGTACCAGTCACGTTCACTGTCTAACGCATTTCCCTGTATTCTATCGGTTGTCACCCAAGCTCACTGTCCTCCCATTGGTTTGTTCTGCAGCCAGTGATGTCAGACCATGGGCTCTTAACAACAGTGGCGTATAAGTTGGGGCGGGACAAGCCAGCCTGCTATGCCCTGGAGGTAAGACTGTTGCTGCCACCATTTGAAACATCTTTGTTCCTGCAGCCTGAGTGCACCCGTGCTAACTGTTGACTGGAATGTTTATTCACTCCTTACTAAGGAAAAGGAGTAGCTCATCCATCTTTTACCTTCCAGATGGAATCTGAGGAAATTCTCACAAAACTGTCTACATTCAATGACTGAATCTTTTTCTGGGTCTATATATGGTCTATATATTGTGTCAGCCGTTTTCCCCAGAACTCAGTGGTCTTTTGAAATAACTCCTCATTGGATGAAGTGGAAACGTTTGTACACAGTCACTGACCTGTTATCAGTCCTCTTCAGGGTTCGGTTGCCATAGCAGGGGCTGTTGTGCGTTGGCTGAAAGACAACCTTGGGATTATCCAGACTTCTACAGAGCTTGGTGAGTGTGTAGGTGAATAAATTAGAGAATCGGTGAGGAAATGTCCAACCAACTCCTTGCTTGGCCTAGCATTAACCGACTGACCACTTGACTGACATTACTGGCACGCAGCATGTTAAATATATATGCACTAGTGAGTGCAATAGAATCCTAGTGTTTTGTGAGCACCGGTGTCAAGAACTATATACAGACCCGTGTGTGTGTGTGTGTGTGATTTTCTTTTCCTCTAGAGAAACTGGCTGCTGGTGTAGGCACGTCTTACGGTTGCTACTTTGTGCCTGCGTTTTCTGGCCTGTATGCCCCTTACTGGGAGCCAAGCGCCAGAGGGTATGTGAAAGATTTCTGTTTAAATGCACGGTCAGAAGTCTGTGTTATAATACAAGACTAACACACAAATGGCACACCGTCAACTTTGTGTCAGTGTCATGACGCAATACCTCTGTCTTGTTATTTGAACTGAACATTGTTTTTTTGGATGCATTTCCTTTGCTTCTCTCCTGACAGAATCATCTGTGGTTTGACTCAGTTCACGAATAAGAGTCATTTGGCATTTGCAGCCCTGGAAGCCGTCTGCTTTCAGACACGAGAGGTAGCCTCATCCTTCCGTTCTGCTCAGCATGCCCCTTTTTGGGGTTCAGTGAAGCTAGTCTCTCCTGTTGAGGACATAATTGACTCATGTTTGGTTTATTCGACTGGTTCAGATCCTGGATGCAATGAATCAGGACAGCGGGATTCCTCTGAGCCAGCTGCAGGTTGATGGAGGAATGACGTCCAACAAACTCCTGATGCAGCTCCAGGCTGATATTCTCTGCATTCCAGTAGGTGAGACATGCAGCAAAACCTCACACAGATATTAGCCGATTATCCATCCTTCTGGCCATCTCTTATGGTATCTGCATTGTCCAGAGGTAAATTCCAGCCTATGTAACACTTTAATAGTGTGGTAATGAAAAGTAGCCTAAACCACCACGGTGGGATCAGAGGGGAGGTGCCTCTTCTACAGTGCTGGAGGGAAATGTCTAAAGGCAATGTTAAACCATTCATGTTCATTACTTTGGATTAATTATTAATCTCACAAGAGCAAATGTTATAAAAGCACAGGTTTGAAACAGCTCTCATTGCCTGTTTGTGAGTCAGTACGCATCCTGTATGTAATGTCAAGTTTTCTGCAGCAATTTCTGGCTGTGTAACTGTTTTTGTGTGTGTAGTGAAGCCCTCCATGCCAGAGACTACAGCTCTGGGAGCAGCTATGGCTGCAGGAGCAGCGGAGGGAGTCAGTGTGTGGAGTCTGAGTCCCGAGGACCTCTCAGAGGTCACCTCTGAGAAATTTGAACCCCAGATTAACCCAGAGGGTATGACCACCTACTGGCTTGTATTTAGACAAGTGGTATCAACCTTTGACCTTGTAGAATTATGCTATATGGTGTAAACAAGTGATGTGATTCTGTACTGTTGTGTTTTTCCAGTTAACGGAGTTTCTAATTACCCAGCAATCTCCATCATTATCCAGTTAGCCATTACCTTTCATGCATGGTGGCAGTTCATAGTGTTTTGCACAAAATAAGTGTGTAATAGCAACAATGGAAATAAAGGAATTAAATTTTAAAATATGCAGATGTATATAGAAATCTTTTGTTCCTGCTGTGGCAGTGTCAGGGTGCAACATGTATTTTTAAAAGAAATTAATTTCATTGCTTTAATTCACAACTTTGAGCTGTAATCGGGTCACATATGTTGTTCACTGTGACCATAGCTTTTCAATTGCTGTTAGTTTTTCCTGTGATTTTTAGAGGTTTAAGAATCATTCTGCACAGAGTTTAAAAAATTGAGCATTCCTTCTCTCTCTGAACAGAGAGTGAATTCCGGTACGCTCGCTGGAAGAAGGCAGTGCAGAGAGCCATGAACTGGGAGACCACAGAACCAGTTGTCAACGGAAAAGGTTTGTGCCCCGTCTTCTTTCCGTTCTGATTAAAGAGCCACTCAGAGACATGTACAGGGAGCAAATAACAGGATGATCAGACATTCCACAATAAGGAAGCATTTAGCAGTGGTCTTAAACACAGAAATTGACCAAATTAATTTTTTCTAGGTAATCTAGCATTTCATGAAAGTTCATAAATGTTTAACTGGTAAACTGCTAGAAGAGCCTTCAGTAGTACTGATGTTACATGAAGCCTTTTCTACAGACAAGCAGCTCGTGGGTGTTAGGTTTTCCTGGGACGCTTGCTCATTTTTGACAAACAGTTTAAAAACACTAATTAGTAATTACTTATTTAATTGGTAACTAAGTATATGATCTGTCAACAATTCATTAGTTATGTGCTCGCACCTCTCATAAAAATATGCAGAAGTTTCAGAACCCAAGTGTGAATGAATTTCATAGGTAAACAAACATCGTGGCCTGGGCAGTAGGCAGCGTAAGAACTCTTCCCACAGGACATGGCAGGGCAGGCGAAACCTTGAGCATTTGTACCAGAGCGTGTAGCAGCTTGATTGTCGCCAAACTCAGTAGATGCTCACATGTTCCCCTTGTCTCCTTCTCTCTCTTTGGTACTGCGTGGACGCGGGTCCTGGACACTCTGCAGCGGACGCTAGTATCTTCAGTAGCGTGCCCCTCGGCTTTTACGTTCTGGGTAGCATGTTTATGTTAATTGGAGCAAAATATATTGCAGGTCAGTGTGTGTTGTCAAGGTGTGATTGAACGAAGCTTTATGCATTGGTAAATGGGTGGCTGTATGTTGAACATTCATACTATGTAAGATTTGACACTGGACACCTTGACTAAAAACGGCCAACATTTGTAAACATCCTCTCAGTTTGACTCAGTTTGAGCTTTTTCTATAAAACGATTGTGCCATGTCATACTATCAAAGGTGCCTGATAATGACATGTTTTAGAGACACGTGTAGATGTGGATATCTAAAACACTTTGCACCTTCTTGTGGCTTAAATCCTACATAGTATCATTTTGACATGTATGTGAGCCCAGTATAGCCCAGTCCCAAATGGCACCCTAAGCCCTGTGGGCCTCCTCAGTCCACAGTTGCATGTGGAAGACTCAGATATCGCCACGAATATCGCATATACATGGTTACCCATTATCACTATCGTGCTTTTTAAGTGCAAATTACTTATTTATTATTAGCTAATATTACATGTTGTTGTTATTACTTAACAACTAATAATCCTTACCAACTAATAATACATTAGCAGAGAACTGCGTTAAACTCCCATTTGAATATTTTCCTATCTGCCATGATGCTCTGATTGGTCCTCATCTGTATCTCACTACTGAGCCCGCATCGTGGGGGTCCTTACCAAAGGGTGCAGTAAGGACACATAGTGAGCACCCCTTTAATTGCCAGAATGAGAACTGGGACAGGTCTACAGGCTTGCGGTGCTTGTGTGCTGTTGTGGACTGCAGGCCTGCGAGTGCACCGTTTGGGGCTGGGCATGTGCGTGTGGAAATGCTGGGCAGATGTTTGAATTTGTATCTCATGCCCTGCTCTGTGTCCATCTCCTGCCTACATCCCACCAGTGTCCTGAAAGACACTGCATTCTCTTCCTTTGTCACTTTTCATGCTCGGAATTCCTCTGTTGAGCTTCCTTAATTGATTCCCTATTTTAACTTTCCATTTTAGACCTCTGGTTCTTTTAAAATGTTGCCACTGTTCTTTGAGTTGTTCATTAAGCAAACCATTTATGGTTTAAAAAAATATTTCTCCCCTTCAGATAACACAATAAAACAATTATTTATTATTTTTAAAACAGGCCACAAATAAACTCGAATCCTCTTCCAAGTTGGAAAATGGTGGAAGACAACAGGGTCTCAACTCAAAGGTCCAGTGTCCTATCGCTATGGTAACACATCCACGGACATTCCATCCATAACTGTGAGGCCATCTGTTTGCAGCAGTTGGAAAACTTTTCCCAAACCTTTACAAACCTCTTTATATGAGCTATAAACAAAACAGGAATTTATCCCCCACTCCCTATACATGTATGTAACTTACCGTAGTAGCAAACTGTGATGATTGATTCTTGCAGAGGTGGGTTTGTTGTTTGGGGGGGGGGGTGTTCTTTGTTTGTTTTACCTGTCTCTCTCTGCTCTGTACCATCAGAGATCCTTTTCTGTTAGTTGGTGATGTATACAATAAGAAGTCATGTTGACTGTGCGTTGGGCCTTTGTCTACATTTTGAACTCTAGAGAAACACTGAAAGCGAGCAGCTGCTTGTGCCGTTTAGTCTCTGCTTACCTGCGTTCAGAGTTGCGGAGAACACTCAACACCTTCCTCTCCGCCGTACTATGTTTGTGAATTTGAAGCAACTAACCATAGCATTAGAGATCACTATTTTTCATAAATCTGTGAAAGAGATCAACGTTTTGGAGCACTTTACTAAAACTTATTTGCCATACTTATATACTGCACTGTATAAAGGAAGTTTAATCCTTTTGTAAACTTTTCTTTTATTTAAGAATTTTATGCAGTTTAACCTACTGAGAAGGTATAGTGAATTATACACAATAGCATCAGATATCCTTGATCCAAAACACTGTGGATACAATTTGCGCCAGTCTAGGACCAGTCATGCCAACATTATTAGGACTACAAAAATGAGTGAAACTGGCTATAGGTCAAGGGACAGCTTCTGCAAACACATCAAGAACTGTCCATATGATGAATATGCACAAAATGTGTACATCTATCAATTTGGCTGATACACAAACAATATTAAAGTACTGGTATGGTATTTTGAGTCAATGTTCTGTTCTCCCTGCCAGAAGATTACAGGTAATGACACCATTAAAATGTTCAGTTCTTTTTGTTTTTTTAAAATTACTAGTACAGTAAGTACAATTTCCTCCTAACAGAGAGCCATTTGTGCCTCTTATACTTTTATTGGTTTAATTTGTTTAGATTTTGTTTCCTTAATTTTTATTGTTTAATTTTATATTTTAGTGGTACCTGTGGCAGTAGGAGTAATGAATGGCATTACTTTTCATAGTCATTAGAGCTGTCGCCTCATCATAATTGAATTATTACCAGTCCTTAGTCCCTAGACACTACTAGTTGTGCTTTCTTTAAGTGGTGCTTCAGCTAGTGGCATCACTACCACTGGTGTAACAACCGCCGTCTTATTGTTTTTTGTTTTTAAGATGATTCGTTACTGTTGAGGGAGTTCAAACAGACGGTATTGTTATGCTGTTAAGTTGCTGTCTTGATGAAGCCTCCAAAACTGCTGGAAGTTTAATGGTATAATTTTGTTAAGTGACATTTTCCACCTTTCTATTTGTATCTCAGATAGAAACTGGAACAAGTTAAACTTTGGAGTTAAGATGTTCTGCTCCATTTTGGTGTGTCGTGTGTATGTTACACATGATCACTTTCCCCTTTTTTCCCCCTCCTCATTTTTTTGATTAAGCACAGTGCCAATTAACATGTCAGTAACAGTGATGTAAAATGTTCACATTGCACTTCCTTTTACACAGAGCCAAACAGTTTGTAGAGTTACTGAAGGTCTTCTTTTTTTGTGTAATTTACTATAGATTTGTAAAGGGACATTTTTGAGAGAGTATCTTCAATCTAAATTACTGATATTTTTAATTATTTATTTTTTCCAACATACTTGAACTGACCCTTACACTGTTATAAAGCATAGCAGTGGCCAGTATTACTGATCCCCTCATACTCTTTTGTTGTCTTGCTGTGAATGTTATCTAGATTTTGCATAAATCACTCTAATGTTGTAATTGATGGAAGTTAAAATGGTGTGCTCTCTTCATTAAAGGTTCTGGTATTTACATCTTGACATTTCATTTTTTCACAGTAGTATCTATCTGTAAGTCAGATGTGCTTTAGAAACAGCTGCTTTAGGAAGGCCGTGCTCGCTGGCTCTCGGTGTGGGGGTGTGTGTGGGCATGATCTGGAAAAGTTTGTAGATGAATGAGCCTCTTTATCCTGCCCTGTTGCCACCTACAAATATCCATAAATAGTCGATGCAAATTCATTGTGAGAGTCCAGTTCATTACTATGTAAGCACGAAAGGCAAAAATAAATTGTAGAATATGCAAAGGGAGTTCTTGTGATGGAGATTAAGATGAGCAGAAACACATTTGATGGCTTCTGCCACGGCATCCTCAATAAATGTGTAAAGGTTTGATTGACAGCACATAAATTCAGGAGTCCATAGTGTAAGTTTACAAATGCACTGTTGCAGGAGTCTAAAAAGTGGTCAAATAAAAAATTTGATGCAAAGAAATGCCTTGTTCAAATCCAATTCCTTTTACTGTCGCATCACAAGCCATGTGAGTGAAAAGCACGAGGTCCACACGGCAGTGTAGTTACAACACAATACACATACAAGGAATATACAAGCTGTGTAATACAGTGGACACTACAGTACACACTCCACAATACATGCTGTACAATAAACGCTATACAATACAGTACAAAGACACTGGTCATTTTGCGATAAATGCTGTGCAGGTGTATGCTTTGCATAAATTGTACATAAAGGTCTAATAATTAAAGTAATAAATCATCTAAACTACATAGTCAACATGGGAATGTGCATGGTTGCATGATGGGATCAGTAACATTTGTGTTGACATCTGTGGAGTTTAGCAGCCTGGTGGAACATACTGTCTTTGATCCAACTGATCCGAGCTTTTGGTACTGCGGCTACCCAAAGGGAGAAGAGGGAGTGGCTCAGGTGACTGGAGTCTTGGATCTTTTTCCTCAGCCTGCTCAGGTAGTGTGCTGCATAAATAATCTGGATGGAGGGAAGCTCAATCCCTGTGATCTTCTGGGCACTGAACACTATACTCTGCAATGTTTTGCAGTTGAGGGCAGTGCAGCTCCCATACCAGGCTGTGACGCATTATACATTCCTGCACTCCTGAACTACACATCCTACAAAAGTTTACATTCTGGCAGAATTTTCTGGTTGGTATTGCAGTCTCCCACCTGACGCATCCAGACTACACCTTCTGCCTTTTAAAAGCCCGATAGTACTCTACTACAAAACGCGCCAGAAGGGTCGCCTCATTATACTGTCTCTCCTCTGCCTACTAATAATAAACTTCTGAGAAACCTTATATAGAAAAAGCATGTTGCACAATGCGTATTAAGCTGTTTAAATATATTATCAATTGTGTAATCCAATTATGCAAGTAAGCTAGTTCAGTCAAGTAAACTGTATTTTGTACATGTAACTGTAGTAAAAGTGTGTCGTCATCAAAGCTCTTCAAAGAATACGCATCTGTTTCTCTTTGCTTAGAGATCGTTAGATAGCGGTGAGCAGCGAAATACCGTAAAATCACGCATATAGTCGTATTCGTATTTAAAGCGCGGATGACTTGGCCCGTGAATAGCTAAAGCGCGCACTTCCTGAAGTGTTTAAATACCGCAAATGAGTTCTTCCAATGTCCTCCCATCTCAATAAGATCGGTTTCTTTTCATCCTTGTTTGCGAGAGAGAGAAAGAGAGCGAGCGCAGCTTTATACGCCTGTGAACGGGGATTGTCTGTCACTGTTGGAGAATACACTAAATATAATGGAGGAAGTCGCTCATTTTACTGAAGGGGAATTCTATCAGGTCCATTTTGATTCCAGGGCATATATCGACAACTTTTATTCTTGGCCACGAGGCCACGAAGAAGAAGAGAATTTTCTTTCTTTCGTCTTAGCATGTCTAAGCCGGACATTTTCAACAGGTAGGACTTTTAGCAAACGTTATAATAACTTTTTTGAATCGGTTTTGACTCAAGCGTGTCATTTTCAGGTAAATACAAAGGCCAAAGACTCATTGAAGTCGGCAGCGGACCAACAATTCACAGTATAATAAGTGCTTGCGAGTACTTCCAGGAGATAGTACAATCAGATTTTGCTGACAACAATCGCAAAGAAATTGTGAAATGGTTGAAAAACGATTGGTATCCCATCATCCAACACGTATGTGCAATCGAGGGGAAAAAGTAGGTAATTAATTAATGATAATTTAGGCCCTTAAACACGGTCCATGGCTTTGCATAACATTTTATTGGCTTTGATTATGTGGGTATGAAATTGTGCGCGTCAACGTAGTTTCTGACAAAGATTTGCCTCAAAGTAACTTTACTGACAGCAGAAACCATTCCACTAGGCCATTCGATGTGGAAGTGAACTTAAGACAGCGGGTGAAGCAAGTGCTGAAATGTGATGTCCGCTTGGAAAATCCTTTCCATCCTCACAACATCGATCCAGCCGAGTGCGTGATAACGTCTCTTTGTCTTGAAGCAGCATGCAAAGACTTGGAGACCTACAGAAAGGCACTTCGTGGAGTAGCGACACTGGTGCGCCCCGGTGGAATTCTTGTGATGGTTGGCGTTTTAGGTCAGACTTTCTACTACGTCAATGAAAAACGCTTCTCCTGCCTAATCCTAAGTAAGCCAAACATTGAAAGTATATTGGAAAACTTAGGTTTTACCATCCATGAATTCAACATACTTCCAGCGCAAGATCGGAAGAAGATCGTATCTGATTTTCAAGCTGTTTTTCATCTTGTTGCCCTGAAATCCGCTACGTACATGTGATGGGTAACGTTTCAAGGAAACTTTCAAAAAATGTGTACTTTTTTTCCCCTCGAATTCCAAATTACTTTTTCAAATTATTAATTTGATCTTATTTTGTGTTAAAGGGAGAAGGTGTTTCATTTTGAACAAAAAATCCAGATGAAGCACATTTATAATTAAGATGATTAGTGTTTCCAAACCAGGTTTCATCGCAAAACACCTGATGACTGGAAACAAGGTTTGACTTTGCTCTGTTAGAGGCAGGGTGCAGTAGACCTGTTTGGCCTTAATATTGATTTACTTGTTTAATAATTTCCTACTCTGTATTTACTGACATCCTATGAAATACTGTGCTTCAGAACAAAGATCACTTTTTGAGGCATATCTCTTTAAAACTGGTCTACTTGCAACTATAGCTCAAACCATCATTACAGTGAAAAACATTTTGTGACAGTAATGGGCCTTTTCAGTGAGTATCTATGACTGAGCACCTACAGTTTACAACAGCACAATAACAATGCAGTTCTAACCTTGCACCCCTGCTGTGGAATATCCCTTTTCTCACCACCTTCTTGCATCACCAGTAGTCTGAATCGAAGCCCTTTGAAAACCAGAGGTCTGAAAATGAGTCCTCAGTGAGTTGTACAACAATTTCACCACATTGTGTACTCATCAGTCTCAGTGGTCTGGACAGTAGGACATCATGCCCGCCACCCAAAAATGGCAACAGTGTGGTTAGTTTTTGGAGAGCTGTTCTCTTGCTTAAAAGACAAAAGATGCCTGATATTCTGTACATGCAATAAAGTCTAAAATATGAGAAACTGTGTGTTCTATTTTCTGACCAAGGACAGTTCAAATTAAACCATTTATGCTGTGTAATAAATCAGGAACATTGAAAATGAGCATTAATATAATATTTAAGCTCATTATTATTTGAGTTCAGCTGCTTAGAAAGAAGGTTATTTTCAGTATTTTTAATTACTTTTCACAGACAACTTATCATACAGTACCAAATCCTTGATGAGTATCAGTAAAGTTAATCAATGTATATAAAATATAAACGGATCCAATTTTACTTTGCATGTAAGTGAATGTTCATTAGACCTCCCTTCTAAATAACCAAACAAGGCATCATCCTCAATCTTCCCAGTCAAACCCTACAGTTCTGTGTTGGCCCACATTCTGCTGGTTACCCATGTCATTCTGATGTAGGTTTGGGTGGTTGCTGGGGTCTGGAGGAGTATTAGCTTTCCACTATGACTGGATCACTCATATCCTCCTCTTCGTCCTCCGAGTCCATGACCTCTGCCTCGTCCACCTCTTCATCGACGAGACAGTCTGTTGCGGTCCTCTTCATCCCTCTCTGTTTGGCCAGGGCCGCGGTGTAGCGGATGGTGTATATGTTCCAGTCGCAGCTGGCAAGGGGAAGAGAAAAGAGCTTTGGTTTAGACGTTACTTAAAGTAGTAGTTCAGCCAAACATTACATCATACTGCATACAATGAAAGATGATCAAACAATTGTGTTGTTCGAGCATGGCCGAAAGTTAATCAAAATTAAGACCAGTGACTGGTACACCTTATTTCCATTTCTTTGTGTATTGCATTGCGTATGTGATTGGAGGAGATGGACTTACAGTTTGGACAGGTCATCGTGGTGCCTCTGGATGCTCTTCAACAGCTGCTGAATGGTTGTGAGTATTGCTGATGACCTGTTGATCAAATGTAATGCATGCTCAAATCAAATTGTAAATAGAGGACTATGAAGGTGGTTATATGGTAGAGTTTGTGTGTTATTTCTGGCATTTGGATAAATGTACACTCTGGTTTCGTCTGACCTGCTCTTGAGCACATACAAGGAATATACAAGCTGTGTAATACAGTGGACACTACAGTACAAACTCCACAATACATGCTGTACAATAAACACTATACAATACACTACAAAGACACTGGTCATTTCATGATAAACGCTGTGTAGGTGTATGCTTTGCATAAATTGTACATAAAGGTCTAATGATTAAAGTAATAAATCATCTAAACTACATAGTCAGCATGGGAATGTGCATGGTTGCATGATGGGATCAGTAACATTTGTGTTGACATCTGCGGAGTTCAGCAGCCTGGTGGAACATACTGTCTTTGATCCCACTGATCCGAGCTTTTGGTACTGAAGTTTTTGGTACCTACAGTTTACAACAGCACAATAACAATGCGGGTGAAGCAAGTGCTGAAATGTGATGTCCGCTTGGAAAATCCTTTCCATCCTCACAACATCGATCCAGCCGAGTGCGTGATAACGTCTCTTTGTCTTGAAGCAGCATGCAAAGACTTGGAGACCTACAGAAAGGCACTTCGTGGAGTAGCGACACTGGTGCGCCCCGGTGGAATTCTTGTGATGGTTGGCATTTTAGGTCAGATTTTCTACTACGTCAATGAAAAACGTTTCTCCTGCCTAATCCTAAGTAAGCCAAACATTGAAAGTATATTGGAAAACGTAGGTTTTACCATCCATGAATTCAACATACTTCCAGCGCAAGACCGGGAGAAGATCGTATCTGATTTTCAAGCTGTTTTTCATCATGTTGCCCTGAAATCCGCTACATACACATTTGATGGGTAACGTTTCAAGGAAACTTTCAAAAAATGTGTAATTTTTTTTCCCCTCGATTTCCAAATTACTTTTTCAAATTATTAATTTGATCTTATTTTGTGTTAAAGGGAGAAGGTATTTCATTTTGAACAAAAAATCCAGATGAAGCACATTTATAATTGAGATGATTAGTGTTTCCAAACCAGGTTTCATTGCAAAACATCTGATGACTGGAAACATAAGGTTTGACTTTGCTCTGTTAGAAGCAGGGTGCAATAGACCTGTTTGGCCTTAATATTGATTTACTTGTTTAATAATTTCCTACTCTGTATTTACTGATGTCCTATGAAATACTGTGCTTCAGAACAAAGATCACTTTTTGAGGCATATCTCTTTAAAACTGGTCTACTTGCAACTATAGCTCAAACCATCATTACAGTGAAAAACATTTTGTGACAGTAAAGTAATGGGCCTTTTCAGTGAGTATCTATGCACCTACAGTTTACAACAGCACAATAACAATGCAAGTTAAAAGGTTTTCCATCTTAAGTGTGTCCATGTAGTTAGAATATCACTTGAATAGGGCTGCCCAAGTCCAGTCCTAGAGATCTACAGTCCTACATAGTTTAGATCTACCCAAAGGGAGAAGAGGGAGTGGCTCAGGTGACTGGAGTCTTGGATCTTTTTCCTCAGCCTGCTCAGGTAGTGTGCTGCATAAATAATCTGGATGGAGGGAAGCTCAATCCCTGTGATCTTCTGGGCACTGAACACTATACTCTGTAGTGCTTTGCAGTTGAGGGCAGTGCAGCTCCCATACCAGGCTGTGACGCATTATACACTCCTGCACTCCTGAACTACACATCCTACAAAAGTTTACATTCTGGCAGAATTTTTTGGTTGGTATTGCAGTCTCCCACCTGACGCATCCAGACTACACCTTCTGCCTTTTAAAAGCCCGATAGTAGTACTCTACGCGCCAGAAGGGTCGCCTCATTATACTGTCTCTCCTCTGCCTACTAATAATAAACTTCTGAGAAACCTTATATAGAAAAAGCATGTTGCACAATGCGTATTAAACTGTTTAAATATATTATCAATGGTGTAATCCAATTATGCAAGTAAGCTAGTTCAGTCAAGTAAACTGTATTTTGTACATGTAACTGTAGTAAAAGTGTGTCGTTATCAAAGCTCTTGAAAGAATACGCATCTGTTTCTCTTTGCTTAGAGATGGTTAGATAGTGGTGAGCAGCGAAATAGCGTAAAATCATGCATATAGTGGTATTCGTATTTAATGCGCGGATGACTTGGGCCGTCAATAGGTAAAGCGCGCACTTCCTGAAGTGTTTAAATACCGTAAATGAGTTCTTGGAGTGTCCCCCCGATCCGAGAGAGAGAGAGAGAGAGAGAGAGAGAGAGAGAGAGAGAGAGAGAGAGAGAGAGAGAGAGAGAGAGAGAGAGAGAGAGAGAGAGAGAGAGAGAGAGAGAGAGAGAGAGAGAGAGAGAGAGAGAGAGAGAGAGAGAGAGAAGCAGCTTTATATACCTGTGAACGGGGATTGTCTGTCACTGTTGGAGAATACACTAAATATAATGGAGGAAGTCGCTCATTTTACTGAAGGGGAATTCTATCAGGTCCATTTTGATTCCAGGGCATATATCGACAACTTTTATTTTTGTCCACGAGGCCACGAAGAAGAGAATTTTCTTTCTTTCGTCTTAGCATGTCTAAGCCGGACATTTTCAACAGGTAGGACTTTTAGCAAACGTTATAATAACTTTTTGAATCGGTTTTGACTCAAGCGTGTCATTTTCAGGTAAATACAAAGGCCAAAGACTCATTGAAGTCGGCAACGGACCAACAATTCACAGTATAATAAGTGCTTGCGAGTACTTCCAGGAGATTGTACTATCAGATTTTGCTGACAACAATCGCAAAGAAATTGTGAAATGGTTGAAAAACGAAGAAGGGTGTTTCGATTGGAATCCCATCATCCAACACGTATGTGCAATCGAGGGGAAAAGGTAGGTAATTAATGATAATTTAGGCCCTTAAACACGGTCCATGGCTTTGCATAACATTTTATTGACTTTGATTATGTGGGTATGAAATTGTGCGCGTCAACGTAGTTTCTGACAAAGATTTGCCTCAAAGTAACTTTACTGACAGCAGAAACCATTCCACTAGGCCATTCGATGTGGAAGTGAACTTAAGACAGCGGGTGAAGCAAGTGCTGAAATGTGATGTCCGCTTGGAAAATCCTTTCCATCCTCACAACATCGATCCAGCCGAGTGCGTGATAACGTCTCTTTGTCTTGAAGCAGCATGCAAAGACTTGGAGACCTACAGAAAGGCACTTCGTGGAGTAGCGACACTGGTGCGCCCCGATGGAATTCTTGTGATGGTTGGCGTTTTAGGTCAGACTTTCTACTACGTCAATGACAAACGCTTCTCCTGCCTAATCCTAAGTAAGCCAAACATTGAAAGTATATTGGAAAACTTAGGTTTTACCATCCATGAATTCAACATACTTCCAGCGCAAGATCGGAAGAAGATCGTATCTGATTTTCAAGCTGTTTTTCATCTTGTTGCCCTGAAATCCGCTACGTACACATGTGATGGGTAACGTTTCAAGGAAACTTTCAAAACATGTGTACTTTTTTTCCCCTCGATTTCCAAATTACTTTTTCAAATTATTAATTTGATCTTATTTTGTGTTAAAGGGAGAAGGTGTTTCATTTTGAACAAAAAATCCAGATGAAGCACATTTATAATTAAGATGATTAGTGTTTCCAAACCAGGTTTCATCGCAAATCATCTGATGACTGGAAACATAAGGTTTGACTTTGCTCTGTTAGAGGCAGGGTGCAATAGACCTGTTTGGCCTTAATATTGATTTACTTGTTTAATAATTTCCTACTCTGTATTTACTGACATCCTATGAAATATTGTGCTTCAGAACAAAGATCACTTTTTGAGGCATATCTCTTTAAAACTGGTCTACTTGCAATTATAGCTCAAACCATCATTACAGTGAAAAACATTTTGTGACAGTAAAGTAATGGGCCTTTTCAGTGAGTATCTATGCACCTACAGTTTACAACAGCACAATAACAATGCAAGTTAAAAGGTTTTCAATCTTAAGTGTGTCCATGTAGTTAGAATATCACTTGAATAGGGCTGCCCAAGTCCAGTCCTAGAGAGCTACAGTCCTACATAGTTTAGATCCAACTCCGACCAGCACACCTGGATCTAATATTGTGATATTACTGAAGGACTTCATAAACTGGATCAGGTGTGTTGGGTTTAGCTCCAGTTCTAATCTTGCACTCCTGCTGTGGAATATCCCTTTTCCCACCACCTTCTTGCATCACCAGTGGTCTGAATCGAAGCCCTTTGAAAACCAGAGGTCTGAAAATGAGTCCTCAGTGAGTTGTACAACAATTTCACCACATTGTGTACTCATCAGTCTCAGTGGTCTGGACAGTAGGACATCATGCCCGCCATCCCAAAAATGGCAACATTTAACAGTGTGGTTAGTTTTTGGAGAGCTGTTCTCTTGCCTAAAAGACAAAAGAAGCCTGATATTCTGTACATGCAATAAAATCTAAAATATGAGAAACTGTGTGTTCTATTTTCTGACCAAGGACAGTTCAAATTAAACCATTTATGCTGTGTAATAAATCAGGAACATTGAAAATGAGCATTAATATAATATTTAAGCTCATTATTATTTGAGTTCAGCTGCTTAGAAAGAAGGTTCTTTTCAGTATTTTTAATTACTTTTCACAGACAACTTATCATACAGTACCAAATCCTTGATGAGTATCAGTAAAGTTAATCAATGTATATAAAATATAAACAGATCCAATTTTACTTTGCATGTAGGTGAATGTTCATTAGACCTCCCTTCTAAATAACCAAACAAGGCATCATCCTCAATCTTCCCAGTCAAACCCTACAGTTCTGTGTTGGCCCACATTCTGCTGGTTACCCATGTCATTCTGATGTAGGTTTGGGTGGTTGCTGGGGTCTGTATTAGCTTTCCACTATGACTGGATCACTCATATCCTCCTCTTCGTCCTCCGAGTCCATGACCTCTGCCTCGTCCACCTCTTCATCGACGAGACAGTCTGTTGCGGTCCTCTTCATCCCTCTCTGTTTGGCCAGGGCCGCGGTGTAGCGGATGGTGTATATGTTCCAGTCGCAGCTGGCAAGGGGAAGAGAAAAGAGCTTTGGTTTAGACGTTACTTAAAGTAGTAGTTCAGCCAAACATTACATCATACTGCATACAATGAAAGATGATCAAACAATTGTGTTGTTCGAGCATGGCCGAAAGTTAATCAAAATTAAGACCAGTGACTGGTACACCTTATTTCCATTTCTGTGTGTATAGCATTGCGTATGTGATTGGAGGAGATGGACTTACAGTTTGGACAGGTAATCGTGGTGCCTCTGGATGCTCTTCAACAGCTGCTGAATGGTTGTGAGTATTGCTGATGACCTGTTGATCAAATGTAGTGCATGCTCAAATCAAATTGTAGAGGACTATGAAGGTGGTTATATGGTAGAGTTTGTGTGTTATTTCTGGCATTTGGAGAAATGTACACCCTGGTTTCGTCTGACCTGCTCTTGAGCTTCTGCCCATGCAAGGTGAGGAGGTTCTGGGCCCATGTGAGGTAGAACTGCAGATGTCTGGACTTCTCCAGAGATGAGGCCACAAAGTCCAGCAACTTCTCCACATAAACATCTGGCAGTGAGCTGGATACCAATTCCGCTAAACGATCAAAAATGATACCATAACTAAAAAAAGGATATACACATACATGTGCCTGTCAAAATAAACAGCAAAGTTTAAGCAGTATCTAAAGAAGTTCTGAAAATGACCATGAAATTTATGACTAAGTACATACTGAAATATTACAAGTTGCACATACTTTGGTTGTAAGGCACAGATTCCAGCACTTCTCTAATTAAACTGGTCCCATTCAGGCGAAAAGCTAGCACAATGGCTGATGTCCATTCCTTCTTCTTCAACTGATGACGTACGCTGACTGGTGTAACGTCCATGTCCAGGTCATAGGGGTCAAACACCAGCGAGGTGTCTAGGGAGTAGACGAGCAATCCCTCCATGGAGGCTGTGGCCCAGCTGCGCCCTTATTGGTGCAGAGGAATATCATATTGTTAACTGACAGGAATCTCTCATTGTGTTATTGACTGATTTACCCCAATTTGAACACCATATGCATGGAGTGGAACAAATTGCAACATTCCAACAAGCTGTCCAACATGACTGATCCCTGGTATAATCTGGACATTTCACACTCAACTGGTTCTACTAGGAGTGCTGCGAAAAACAAAAACCAGAAGTGAGCTGTAATCGTCTGTACGAAAACTGCTGGCAGATAAGAGGGATCAAAGAATGAAAAAACAGGCCACTACCAGGCACATCACGTTACAATTTAACATTGGTGAGCACAAGCTCTCACAACGCATCACCTACTAAACTTTGAACCAAAAAAGTCATCACAGCAACAATATCAAGAGTTGATGTCTGTGAAAAACAGGAAAGTAAATCTTAAGAAGCCACAGCTGCATCAGAACTGGACCTCTGAGGAGTGGAAATAATTGTTTGGTTAGAGCAGTGATGATTATTGGTGCATCAGATCAGAATTTGGTGTGAATGATGTCCACGGAGCCAGTTCATGGACTCTTCCTGTTTGGTGACAGCAGTACAGGACAGTGGTGGAAGTTTGCGGATGTTGGCAATGTTCTTCTGCCTTACACTGGGTGTGCCTGATACCCAATCAAAAACAGCTGAATAACACGACTGATCTGAACATCACATGCCCCATTTTGTAGACTTCATGCCATTCTAAAGGTCTAAAGAGGTGCAACAGTACTGGATACACCTAATAGATAGGTATACCTAATAAATGGTTAATCTGTTTTATATAAGGATCTAAGGATTACTTACCAGTGGGGGAGAAGTGGAGAGAGGTAACACGAATCTCTGGCTTAAAGTGACGGGAGCTCATGTCGCCTGGGAGAGGTGAGAGAAAGTTGGATTTCCCCACAAACACAACATCTTAAGTGGTGACTCTGGGTTCATCTTCAGAACAGATTACTCTTAATCTTGGAATAGATTAGATCATTGTTGTGGATTCCCATCAGAAATGACCTTTCAGGACTAGAATAAGCAATCCTAAACATCTGATTGCAGTGCCTTATACTGCCCTCTTTAACCATGCAACACTACTAGTACGTATTGACAACCACCATGACAGCAGACATAATGAACAGCAAGAGTCCTTTTACCTCTCCTGACTCCAGGCAGGCGGAGTTCAACTCCGTCGCCATCTCCTGCACCTTCGTCCACTAGTGCCAGGCTACCAAACTCCGTCATTTTACGCCTGTCCAAGAACTCCTGACACAGTGACACATGAGAGTTAAGTTACTAGTGTATGGAAATTTACAATACTCAGATGACTGGGAGATTGGTCTAATTGATCCTCATCTGTATCTCACTACTGAGCCCGCATCGTGGGGGTCCTTACCAAAGGGTGCAGTAAGGACACATAGTGAGCACCCCTTTAATTGCCAGAATGAGAACTGGGACAGGTCTACAGGCTTGCGGTGCTTGTGTGCTGTTGTGGACTGCAGGCCTGCGAGTGCACCGTTTGGGGCTGGGCATGTGCGTGTGGAAATGCTGGGCAGATGTTTGAATTTGTATCTCATGCCCTGCTCTGTGTCCATCTCCTGCCTACATCCCACCAGTGTCCTGAAAGACACTGCATTCTCTTCCTTTGTCACTTTTCATGCTCGGAATTCCTCTGTTGAGCTTCCTTAATTGATTCCCTATTTTAACTTTCCATTTTAGACCTCTGGTTCTTTTAAAATGTTGCCACTGTTCTTTGAGTTGTTCATTAAGCAAACCATTTATGGTTTAAAAAAATATTTCTCCCCTTCAGATAACACAATAAAACAATTATTTATTATTTTTAAAACAGGCCACAAATAAACTCGAATCCTCTTCCAAGTTGGAAAATGGTGGAAGACAACAGGGTCTCAACTCAAAGGTCCAGTGTCCTATCGCTATGGTAACACATCCACGGACATTCCATCCATAACTGTGAGGCCATCTGTTTGCAGCAGTTGGAAAACTTTTCCCAAACCTTTACAAACCTCTTTATATGAGCTATAAACAAAACAGGAATTTATCCCCCACTCCCTATACATGTATGTAACTTACCGTAGTAGCAAACTGTGATGATTGATTCTTGCAGAGGTGGGTTTGTTGTTTGGGGGGGGGGGTGTTCTTTGTTTGTTTTACCTGTCTCTCTCTGCTCTGTACCATCAGAGATCCTTTTCTGTTAGTTGGTGATGTATACAATAAGAAGTCATGTTGACTGTGCGTTGGGCCTTTGTCTACATTTTGAACTCTAGAGAAACACTGAAAGCGAGCAGCTGCTTGTGCCGTTTAGTCTCTGCTTACCTGCGTTCAGAGTTGCGGAGAACACTCAACACCTTCCTCTCCGCCGTACTATGTTTGTGAATTTGAAGCAACTAACCATAGCATTAGAGATCACTATTTTTCATAAATCTGTGAAAGAGATCAACGTTTTGGAGCACTTTACTAAAACTTATTTGCCATACTTATATACTGCACTGTATAAAGGAAGTTTAATCCTTTTGTAAACTTTTCTTTTATTTAAGAATTTTATGCAGTTTAACCTACTGAGAAGGTATAGTGAATTATACACAATAGCATCAGATATCCTTGATCCAAAACACTGTGGATACAATTTGCGCCAGTCTAGGACCAGTCATGCCAACATTATTAGGACTACAAAAATGAGTGAAACTGGCTATAGGTCAAGGGACAGCTTCTGCAAACACATCAAGAACTGTCCATATGATGAATATGCACAAAATGTGTACATCTATCAATTTGGCTGATACACAAACAATATTAAAGTACTGGTATGGTATTTTGAGTCAATGTTCTGTTCTCCCTGCCAGAAGATTACAGGTAATGACACCATTAAAATGTTCAGTTCTTTTTGTTTTTTTAAAATTACTAGTACAGTAAGTACAATTTCCTCCTAACAGAGAGCCATTTGTGCCTCTTATACTTTTATTGGTTTAATTTGTTTAGATTTTGTTTCCTTAATTTTTATTGTTTAATTTTATATTTTAGTGGTACCTGTGGCAGTAGGAGTAATGAATGGCATTACTTTTCATAGTCATTAGAGCTGTCGCCTCATCATAATTGAATTATTACCAGTCCTTAGTCCCTAGACACTACTAGTTGTGCTTTCTTTAAGTGGTGCTTCAGCTAGTGGCATCACTACCACTGGTGTAACAACCGCCGTCTTATTGTTTTTTGTTTTTAAGATGATTCGTTACTGTTGAGGGAGTTCAAACAGACGGTATTGTTATGCTGTTAAGTTGCTGTCTTGATGAAGCCTCCAAAACTGCTGGAAGTTTAATGGTATAATTTTGTTAAGTGACATTTTCCACCTTTCTATTTGTATCTCAGATAGAAACTGGAACAAGTTAAACTTTGGAGTTAAGATGTTCTGCTCCATTTTGGTGTGTCGTGTGTATGTTACACATGATCACTTTCCCCTTTTTTCCCCCTCCTCATTTTTTTGATTAAGCACAGTGCCAATTAACATGTCAGTAACAGTGATGTAAAATGTTCACATTGCACTTCCTTTTACACAGAGCCAAACAGTTTGTAGAGTTACTGAAGGTCTTCTTTTTTTGTGTAATTTACTATAGATTTGTAAAGGGACATTTTTGAGAGAGTATCTTCAATCTAAATTACTGATATTTTTAATTATTTATTTTTTCCAACATACTTGAACTGACCCTTACACTGTTATAAAGCATAGCAGTGGCCAGTATTACTGATCCCCTCATACTCTTTTGTTGTCTTGCTGTGAATGTTATCTAGATTTTGCATAAATCACTCTAATGTTGTAATTGATGGAAGTTAAAATGGTGTGCTCTCTTCATTAAAGGTTCTGGTATTTACATCTTGACATTTCATTTTTTCACAGTAGTATCTATCTGTAAGTCAGATGTGCTTTAGAAACAGCTGCTTTAGGAAGGCCGTGCTCGCTGGCTCTCGGTGTGGGGGTGTGTGTGGGCATGATCTGGAAAAGTTTGTAGATGAATGAGCCTCTTTATCCTGCCCTGTTGCCACCTACAAATATCCATAAATAGTCGATGCAAATTCATTATTGTGAGAGTCCAGTTCATTACTATGTAAGCACGAAAGGCAAAAATAAATTGTAGAATATGCAAAGGGAGTTCTTGTGATGGAGATTAAGATGAGCAGAAACACATTTGATGGCTTCTGCCACGGCATCCTCAATAAATGTGTAAAGGTTTGATTGACAGCACATAAATTCAGGAGTCCATAGTGTAAGTTTACAAATGCACTGTTGCAGGAGTCTAAAAAGTGGTCAAATAAAAAATTTGATGCAAAGAAATGCCTTGTTCAAATCCAATTCCTTTTACTGTCGCATCACAAGCCATGTGAGTGAAAAGCACGAGGTCCACACGGCAGTGTAGTTACAACACAATACACATACAAGGAATATACAAGCTGTGTAATACAGTGGACACTACAGTACACACTCCACAATACATGCTGTACAATAAACGCTATACAATACAGTACAAAGACACTGGTCATTTTGCGATAAATGCTGTGCAGGTGTATGCTTTGCATAAATTGTACATAAAGGTCTAATAATTAAAGTAATAAATCATCTAAACTACATAGTCAACATGGGAATGTGCATGGTTGCATGATGGGATCAGTAACATTTGTGTTGACATCTGTGGAGTTTAGCAGCCTGGTGGAACATACTGTCTTTGATCCAACTGATCCGAGCTTTTGGTACTGCGGCTACCCAAAGGGAGAAGAGGGAGTGGCTCAGGTGACTGGAGTCTTGGATCTTTTTCCTCAGCCTGCTCAGGTAGTGTGCTGCATAAATAATCTGGATGGAGGGAAGCTCAATCCCTGTGATCTTCTGGGCACTGAACACTATACTCTGCAATGTTTTGCAGTTGAGGGCAGTGCAGCTCCCATACCAGGCTGTGACGCATTATACATTCCTGCACTCCTGAACTACACATCCTACAAAAGTTTACATTCTGGCAGAATTTTCTGGTTGGTATTGCAGTCTCCCACCTGACGCATCCAGACTACACCTTCTGCCTTTTAAAAGCCCGATAGTACTCTACTACAAAACGCGCCAGAAGGGTCGCCTCATTATACTGTCTCTCCTCTGCCTACTAATAATAAACTTCTGAGAAACCTTATATAGAAAAAGCATGTTGCACAATGCGTATTAAGCTGTTTAAATATATTATCAATTGTGTAATCCAATTATGCAAGTAAGCTAGTTCAGTCAAGTAAACTGTATTTTGTACATGTAACTGTAGTAAAAGTGTGTCGTCATCAAAGCTCTTCAAAGAATACGCATCTGTTTCTCTTTGCTTAGAGATCGTTAGATAGCGGTGAGCAGCGAAATACCGTAAAATCACGCATATAGTCGTATTCGTATTTAAAGCGCGGATGACTTGGCCCGTGAATAGCTAAAGCGCGCACTTCCTGAAGTGTTTAAATACCGCAAATGAGTTCTTCCAATGTCCTCCCATCTCAATAAGATCGGTTTCTTTTCATCCTTGTTTGCGAGAGAGAGAGAGCGCAGCTTCATACGCCTGTGAACGGGGATTGTCTGTCACTGTTGGAGAATACACTAAATATAATGGAGGAAGTCGCTCATTTTACTGAAGGGGAATTCTATCAGGTCCATTTTGATTCCAGGGCATATATCGACAACTTTTATTTTTGTCCACGAGGCCACGAAGAAGAAGAGAATTTTCTTTCTTTCGTCTTAGCATGTCTAAGCCGGACATTTTCAACAGGTAGGACTTTTAGCAAACGTTATAACCTTTTTGAATCGGTTTTGACTCAAGCGTGTCATTTTCAGGTAAATACAAAGGCCAAAGACTCATTGAAGTCGGCAGCGGACCAACAATTCACAGTATAATAAGTGCTTGTGAGTACTTCCAGGAGATTGTACTATCAGATTTTGCTGACAACAATCGCAAAGAAATTGTGAAATGGTTGAAAAACGAAGAAGGGTGTTTCGATTGGAATCCCATCATCCAACACGTATGTGCAATCGAGGGGAAAAGGTAGGTAATTAATGATAATTTAGACCCTTAAACACGGTCCATGGCTTTGCATAACATTTTATTGACTTTGATTATGTGGGTATGAAATTGTGCGCGTCAACGTAGTTTCTGACAAAGATTTGCCTCAAAGTAACTTCCTTACTGACAGCAGAAACCATTCCACTAGGCCATTCGATGTGGAAGTGAACTTAAGACAGCGGGTGAAGCAAGTGCTGAAATGTGATGTCCGCTTGGAAAATCCTTTCCATCCTCACAACATCGATCCAGCCGAGTGCGTGATAACGTCTCTTTGTCTTGAAGCAGCATGCAAAGACTTGGAGACCTACAGAAAGGCACTTCGTGGAGTAGCGACACTGGTGCGCCCCGGTGGAATTCTTGTGATGGTTGGCGTTTTAGGTCAGACTTTCTACTACGTCAATGACAAACGCTTCTCCTGCCTAATCCTAAGTAAGCCAAACATTGAAAGTATATTGGAAAACTTAGGTTTTACCATCCATGAATTCAACATACTTCCAGCGCAAGATCGGAAGAAGATCGTATCTGATTTTCAAGCTGTTTTTCATCTTGTTGCCCTGAAATCCGCTACGTACACATGTGATGGGTAACGTTTCAAGGAAACTTTCAAAAAATGTGTACTTTTTTTCCCCCTCGATTTCCAAGTTACTTTTTCAAATTATTAATTTGATCTTATTTTGTGTTAAAGGGAGAAGGTGTTTCACTTTGAACAAAAAAATCCAGATGAAGCACATTTATAATTAAGATGATTAGTGTTTCCAAACCAGGTTTCATCGCAAATCATCTGATGACTGGAAACATAAGGTTTGAGTTTGGTCTGTTAGAGGCAGGGTGCAATAGACCTGTTTGGCCTTAATATTAATTTACTTGTTTAATAATTTCCTACTCTGTATTTACTGACGTCCTATGAAATACTGTGCTTTAGAACAAAGATCACTTTTTGAGGCATATCTCTTTAAAACTGGTCTACTTGCAACTATAGCTCAAACCATCATTACCGTGAAAAACATTTTGTGACAGTAAAGTAATGGGCCTTTTCAGTGAGTATCTATGACTGAGCACCTACAGTTTACAACAGCACAATAACAATGCAAGTTAAAAGGTTTTCAATCTTAAGTGTGTCCATGTAGTTAGAATATCACTTGAATAGGGCTGCCCAAGTCCAGTCCTAGAGATCTACAGTTCTACATAGTTTAGATCCAACTCCGACCAGCACACCTGGATCTAATATTGTGATATTGCTGAAGGACTTCATAAACTGGATCAGGTGTGTTGTGTTTAGCTCCAGTTCTAATCTTGCACTCCTGCTGTGGAATATCCCGTTTTCCACCACCTTCTTGCATCACCAGTAGTCTGAATCGAAGCCCTTTGAAAACCAGAGGTCTGAAAATGAGTCCTCAGTGAGTTGTACAACAATTTCACCACATTGTGTACTCATCAGTCTCAGTGGTCTGGACAGTAGGACATCATGCCCGCCACCCAAAAATGGCAACAGTGTGGTTAGTTTTTGGAGAGCTGTTCTCTTGCTTAAAAGACAAAAGATGCCTGATATTCTGTACATGCAATAAAGTCTAAAATATGAGAAACTGTGTGTTCTATTTTCTGACCAAGGACAGTTCAAATTAAACCATTTATGCTGTGTAATAAATCAGGAACATTGAAAATGAGCATTAATATAATATTTAAGCTCATTATTATTTGAGTTCAGCTGCTTAGAAAGAAGGTTCTTTTCAGTATTTTTAATTACTTTTCACAGACAGCTTATCATACAGTACCAAATCCTTGATGAGTATCAGTAAAGTTAATCAATGTATATAAAATATAAATGGATCCAATTTTACTTTGCATGTAGGTGAATGTTCATTAGACCTCCCTTCTAAATAACCAAACAAGGCATCATCCTCAATCTTCCCAGTCAAACCCTACAGTTCTGTGTTGGCCCACATTCTGCTGGTTACCCATGTCATTCTGATGTAGGTTTGGGTGGTTGCTGGGGTCTGGAGGAGTATTAGCTTTCCACTATGACTGGATCACTCATATCCTCCTCTTCGTCCTCCGAGTCCATGACCTCTGCCTCGTCCACCTCTTCATCGACGAGACAGTCTGTTGCGGTCCTCTTCATCCCTCTCTGTTTGGCCAGGGCCGCGGTGTAGCGGATGGTGTATATGTTCCAGTCGCAGCTGGCAAGGGGAAGAGAAAAGAGCTTTGGTTTAGACGTTACTTAAAGTAGTAGTTCAGCCAAACATTACATCATACTGCATACAATGAAAGATGATCAAACAATTGTGTTGTTCGAGCATGGCCGAAAGTTAATCAAAATTAAGACCAGTGACTGGTACACCTTATTTCCATTTCTTTGTGTATTGCATTGCGTATGTGATTGGAGGAGATGGACTTACAGTTTGGACAGGTCATCGTGGTGCCTCTGGATGCTCTTCAACAGCTGCTGAATGGTTGTGAGTATTGCTGATGACCTGTTGATCAAATGTAATGCATGCTCAAATCAAATTGTAAATAGAGGACTATGAAGGTGGTTATATGGTAGAGTTTGTGTGTTATTTCTGGCATTTGGAGAAATGTACACCCTGGTTTCGTCTGACCTGCTCTTGAGCTTCTGCCCATGCAAGGTGAGGAGGTTCTGGGCCCATGTGAGGTAGAACTGCAGATGTCTGGACTTCTCCAGAGATGAGGCCACAAAGTCCAGCAACTTCTCCACATAAACATCTGGCAGTGAGCTGGATACCAATTCCGCTAAACGATCAAAAATGATACCATAACTAAAAAAGGATATACACATACATGTGCCTGTCAAAATAAACAGCAAAGTTTAAGCAGTATCTAAAGAAGTTCTGAAAATACCATGAAATTTATGACTAAGTACATACTGAAATATTACAAGTTGCACATACTTTGGTTGTAAGGCACAGATTCCAGCACTTCTCTAATTAAACTGGTCTCATTCAGGCGAAAAGCTAGCACAATGGCTGATGTCCATTCCTTCTTCTTCAACTGATGACGTACGCTGACTGGTGTAACGTCCATGTCCAGGTCATAGGGGTCAAACACCAGCGAGGTGTCTAGGGAGTAGACGAGCAATCCCTCCGTGGAGGCTGCGGCCCAGCTGCGCCCTTATTGGTGCAGAGGAATATCTTATATTGTTAACTGACAGGAATCTCTCATTGTGTTATTGACTGATTTACCCCAATTTGAACACCATATGCATGGAGTGGAACAAATTGCAACATTCCAACAAGCTGTCCAACATGACTGATCCATGGTATAATCTGGACATTTCACACTCAACTGGTTCTACTAGGAGTGCTGCGAAAAACAAAAACCAGAAGTGAGCTGTAATCATCTGTATGAAAACAGCTGGCATATAAGAGGGATCAAAGAATGAACAAACAGGCCACTACCAGGCACATCACGTCACAATTTAACTTTGGTGAGCACAAGATCTCACAACGCATCACCTACTAAACTTTGAACTGAAAAAGTCATCACAGCAACAATATCAATATCAATACACTGGGTGTGCCTGATATTCAGCCATTTTTGATTGGGTAACACGACTGATCCAAACATCTGCAATGACCAACTTTGTCCCTTCATGGCTGTGGGTAACTGACACTCAAAACACTTGTAGCATAATACTACACAAGACATCAATCACTGAATGGTTCCAAGAACACGACACATTTTCAGGCTTCAGTGGCCTGAAGTGTTTGGAATGAGGTGAAAAGGGCTGTGTGCAGCTGTCCAATCATTTTTGCATGGTACAACATTCCTACACAACACATGCCGCATTTTGTAGACTTCATGCCATTCTAAAGGTCTAAAGAGGTGCAACAGTACTGGTTACACCTAATAGATAGGTATACCTAATAAATGGTTAATCTGTTTTATATAAGGATCTAAGGATTACTTACCAGTGGGGGAGAAGTGGAGAGAGGTAACACGAATCTCTGGCTTAAAGTGACGGGAGCTCATGTCGCCTGGGAGAGGTGAGAGAAAGTTGGATTTCCCCACAAACACAACATCTTAAGTGGTGACTCTGGGTTCATCTTCAGAACAGATTACTCTTAATCTTGGAATAGATTAGATCATTGTTGTGGATTCCCGTCAGAAATGACCTTTCAGGACTAGAATAAGCAATCCTAAACATCTGATTGCAGTGCCTTATACTGCCCTTTTTAACCATGCAACACTAGTACGTATTGACAACCACCACGACAGCAGACATAATGAACAGCAAGAGTCCTTTTACCTCTCCTGACTCCAGGCAGGCGGAGTTCAACTCCGTCGCCATCACCTGCACCTTCGTCCACTAGTGCCAGGCTACCAAACTCCGTCATCTTACGCCTGTCCAAGAACTCCTGACACAGTGACACATGAGAGTTAAGTTACTAGTATACTGGCATTTACAATACTCAGATGACTGGGAGAAAGATTTGTTTCAAAGTATCACAAAGCAGTGTAACACCACACTGTGGAACGCCACAGAAAATGCTCAACTGTAGTACCTGCTGGTTAATAACAGATGGAACCATACCTCCATAGCATCCAAGGACATGTTGCAGGAGATTTCAAATTTTTTCATGAGGATCTGCTCCTTGATGTTGTAGATGCACACAAACTTTGAGTGGCCCCCAGCCAACATGGACTCTCCATCAGCAGAATAACACAGGCATGTGAAGGCCCTAAATACAACAGAATAGGGCTGTCCATTTTGCTTGCCTGTCAAATATGCTAATAATGAAGGGTACTGCATATTTGGTTACTATATGGTTGTGTTTAGATAGACGGTTTATGTTCATGTTGACCTGGCATAATTGAATAAAACTTGTTGGCCAAATCAATAGATGTTTGTACAAAGAAAATACAAAAACATTCATTATGATGTTTTTAAATGTCAGTCAGCTTGTGGTTTTAAATTGTGAATTAATACCATGATTCAGTTATATTTTTAGGCTTGAGCATCACATGAATATGTGATTTCCAACTGTAACACCTAATCCTGACCACTGGAATACATTTAAGCATTTGAAGGCTTTGGGTCCATTATGCCTGAGCTGCTGTAGGCCTCAGCAACACTCACTTGCCCTTGGCAGACTGCTTGGCCGTGATCTTCTCGGTCTCTTTGCGACCGATCTGCAGGTCATGGCGCCCAACAATGGAGCCGGTCTGAGTCGCCGCCTGAGGGCTCCAGAAGGTGATCTCGCCATCCAGGGTAGCCACTGCCAGCTCCTGGCCATCTGGACGATAGGCCACCGCCAGACCTTCCCAGGAGGAACAGGGCCCAATGTCATACAGAAGCATTCTCCCACAACCTTCCTGTTCACCACTCAAGAATTCTCCATCAATCGTCTCAGGTTCCCCCTTTCCAAAACTCACACCATATTCCATTTCATTCTGTCACACTACTCCAAACCGCTTTACCTCCTTGTTCCTAATCAGATTTGTCTTTTGTTCTTATTCTGGCTCAGTTTCCATTGTTTTTCCACCACGTATAACACCAAGGCTTATCCGCATTACCTCTCAGCAAGTTGACAATATCACTTTTAAAAAAGACAATACACTGGCAAAAGTGAGCAAGTCTATTATATACATCATACACTGCAACCCTGTACCAAAGAATTGTAAATGGTTGGTCCAAATATATTTATCTTTATTCCCTGAACAAGAACCACTGTCTCTGGCGAATGGGTTTCTGGTCTTTACCATCAGAGTTGAGGCGGAGAACCTCTTTGGTCTGCCAGCTGTCCAACATGTCCCATAGTCTAACTGTCTTATCCCACGATACGCTGACCAGCACAGATTGCACCGGGCTAAAACACAGGCAGCTCACTGGACCCTCGTGACCACTCAACACCTGCTCTTACACACACACACACACACACACACACACACACACACACACACACACACACACACACACACACACACACACACACACACACACGTTACACAGCTGGAAATCGCTGCAAAAAACTTGACATATTACATACATAATGTGTACTTACTCACAAACCGGAAATGAGTTATTTCAAATTTGTGCTTTATAATCTTTGCTCTTGCAAGGTATTAATAATTAATATCCAAAAAAGACCAAGTCTCTAAGTGTTCCGTTATAGTATGACTTTCATCTTCAGCTACCTCAAACACATACAAACGTGTTACAGCAATATGTCATTAAACGAATACTTTGCTCTGAAAAGATAATGTTGCCATTAACTGAACTTTTCTACATTATTGGACACCTCTGCATTCCTAGGTGAAACACTCCTTTAAAGAAAACGAGTTCAGGCAGACCTCCAGAAGACGTCCTGTCTGCATGGACCAGAGGAAGATCTCGAACGAGTCCTGAGCTCCAGCACACACCAGGTCACCGCTCAAGTCCACCGCCAGCGAAGAGAACTGGGTCGGCTGCGGGGACGTCATCGTACGGAAGTTACGGTACCTGAGGAGGGCATCAGAAACCGTTTTGAAGCACAGCCCTGCTGTACCACCATACCTGACTATTCTTTACCAGTATGAGTTCAGTGGGATGTGCCAAATTGCTTTGTTTAATGAGCCATAAGTCAAATTAACTACAAACACCACAATACCCTGAGAATCAGGCCATGACTAAAGGAGGAATGATCTTAATGCTCTGGCTTTAGATTAAAGAACAGCTCAGGAAAGAGTCCGATTTACATCACGTACGATGCTGAACTGAACTGCCATCACAGAACAGGAAGAGTCAGATCATGCAGAGTACTAAACTGGCATTCATAAGTTTGTCACTTTCCAGACCAAAAGCTAAACAAACTGGTCTTCACAAATCTTGGCCGACTAAATGCATTTAAGGTCAGTAAACAAGCTGAAAATTTGAGTTTTCCCTGAAACCATCCCTCCTGGTAAAGAGATTCTCTGTGATTATAGTCCTTGTACCTGCCAATCTCTTGTCAGATTTAGTGTACTCATTCAGAAAGTTAAGCAAGCTCAGGCAGGCTAGCAGCATCTGGCTCCTGCGCATTACCTGTGCAAGTCGAAGGCACGGACGGTACCGTCCAGGGAGGCGCTGAGCACCACCAATCCACTGCTCGTGAAGGCCACGCCAGTGATGCTGCTTGTGTGCTCCTTGAACGTGACGAAACACAGGCCACTACTGCAGTTCCATACCTTCACCTAAAAACGCGTCACATGCATCACAACTGACTCCAACAGATTCACCTTTATGTGCCTACACAGTGACTACAAAAAGCTGTAGGGTCCAAAAAAGTCCAAAAGTAGGGTCCAATCGGCTATGAAAGAGAAAGCTTACCTTCCCATCATCCCCTCCGGTGGCTAGGTACTGTCCATCAGGAGAGTAGGCCAGAGAAGCCATGTTGTTGAAGTGGCCTTGTTGCTTGAAAACATAGGACTCACTCTGCCACTCCCAAACCAGAAGCTGACCAAGACCTTGAAAACCAAGAAATTATTTCAGCCCCACATGCTCAGTGTACATATACTACAACAACAACATCAATGCTAGATGTGTAGAGACTGTACCTGAACAACCAAAGCCAATCCAGTCTCCAGTGGGGTTCAAAGCTATAGTAGAAATCCTCTGATCTGATATGCTGAGGTTACATGAACATGAATGTACAACATAGTAATTACACATTAATACAGCATCATGCCAATATAGAAATAACATTTCAACTGCGAGGTTAAAATGTGCAGTGTGTTCTGACTGCAGGAAAAACAATAATTTAGACAAATGGTGAAAGGATGAGCAGATGTCATGGTGTGATTGAAGGTTCACCTGAGTGAGTGAACGAGGTCAAACTCGGGGAGCTCGTGTAGGTAGAAAGCTCCAGAGGCAAAGCCGGTCACCAGGATGTGTGTTCTCTTGTGGAAGGCCACCGCTGTCAAGTTGTTGAAGTCGCCCTCCTTGTTGAAAAAGTGTCTGTTCCAAAGAGAGATTCATGAGTCTAATTATCTGTTTATATGCTGCAGTCCACACAATGGGCACATAACTGAAATTAAATTTCAAAAGGTGAAAAGTTAAAAAGTTCAGAAGTTAGAGTTCAGGCTAAAAAAAACCCCAAAACAACACAGACTAAAACCACAAACGAAACTGTTTTTCCCCTTCTATGAACAGCTCAGCAGTCCAATATTTGACAAGTCAATGCAAAATGACAAAAATTCTATAAGCAACAAGCTCCAGAGAAATTTCTTTTTATGACGTTTTAATTAAGCTACCACTTACTTGCTTTTTTGCTTGTAGCGGACATTTCTGATACCCTCCACTTCTTTAGGTGTATCTGCACTGCCTCTAACCACCTCTCCCCTTGGCTCCCCATCATCTTCCATTATTTCCACAATCTTGTCCTCTTCTTCCATACCAGCCTCTTCCTCTGCCCGCCTCTTCCTCTCCTCTGCCATCTTCTTCCTTTCTGAGTATTTAGGGCCCTTGCGTAAGCCATCGAGCTCTGTGTCGCTCTCCCACACACAGAGGGTGCCGTCTCGACTCACAGTGTACAACTGCAGCACGACGAACACGCTCATGTCAGCCTCAGTGGTACAACCGATAACCAAAATGTTGCCATGTGTTTGATAGGTGGTTAACTGTTTATCAATATGATGGCATTATTTATCTACAAAACAATAATTCATAAAAATAAAACCACTAAAGTAAATTATCCTTGGTAAAATCAGGAGATGGTGAAAACTTACATTAAGACTGTCCTTCTCAAAGAAGCAGCCCACAATGATATCTTTGTGGCCACCCAAAGAGTAATAGAGCAGATTGGCCCATCGTTCTGCTCCAAATACCCATGTGGTCATGTCTTTGCTCCCCACAGCAAAGCACCTGAGGAGGCAGAGCACAGGAAAATAAAGATGTACCTTCCTTATTCAGCTCACTGAGGAGGAAAACAGCTCAGAGAGGCTACAGACACTTCTGAGAATGGTGAGCACTGAGCTCAGCTCAGTAGCTTTATATTTCCATGTGTTAATCACAGTCACTTGGACAAAGGTCAGCACTTTTGATCTGAGACACATGATAAAAAATGACCCACAGTCAAGGTCTGTGAAGCAGCATGACAGGAAGACTTGTGACTTTTAAACAATTACTGCCTAAACCATAAACAGAACTTCACCAGCTGACATCATCTAATTTGCATAACGTTCAGTGACTACCCCCCCAACCAACTTAATTCATTACTGACGCCATTAACATTCTGAAGGGAAATTAAATACTAAAGGCAACGCATGTGACACGCATCACTGACACGGCTGAATCTGCAGCTCCATACTTGGAATCATCAGTCCAGTCAATGCAGGTTGTCTCATCGTATGGGCCAAAGTAACTCTTGTCCAGAGCAAAAGTGTTGAACTCTCTGATCTTGCCAGGGGCATGGTACATCAGGGCCACATTTTCTTTAGTGACCACAAACTTCCTGTAGAGAGTAAACAGAGTAAAGTGATACGCTGAAACATCGGTAAACGTGAACAAGGTCTACGGTAGGGAGAGAATAAGTGAGTGAGTGTAGTTACTGACCTGCCGTCAGGCGAGAAGCGGATGCTGCCAACAGGTTTGTGAAAATGATGATGGTAAAGTACAGCTCGAGTAATCAGACTGACCAGCACTGCTGCTCCATCTGGAATACAAATAGTTTAACACTAGAAACCATCTGTGTATAATGAAGCAAACAAAATAACACTCTTAGCGTCTTAAGAAATTACCATAATTTCTGCATCTTAAAAGGACACGCAAAACACAAAACGTGTTATTAGTTACCTTCATCAACAAGTATGGCCAGATTTCCATCAGGCGAGAGGCCGACACAGGCTATATTCTTGTTGGTGCTCACAGGCAACGTCTCGGATTTATTGCTAAAATAATGCAGTCATCAATGACATCACTTAGTACATTACACACTTAATAACTTAACATTTAATTAGTCAAAGCATCTAGAAAAGATACTTAAACAGCACAGTATGTGAAAATACAGCAAATTAATGCGTCGTGCGAATGTTACATTTATCCGCAGGCAACAAACACTTACTTTTTAAGATCGAATATGGAGATGCGATTTCCAACAGGACTGATGACTGAATTACCATCTTTGGAGAAGGACAGGTTGCCGTGTCGATAAACAGCTCCCAGTAAATTGGAAAACTGGAATAAGGTGGTAAGAAATTTCCTTTTTGCTAAATATGCCTTCCGTATGTCTGTGCACTGCTTACATACTGTAAATAACACATATACTGCTATTTACTGGTAATGACAAGCTAAAATTGGACACAGATAGCAAGCTCTCCTCTCCATCAAGATTCCTGCGCTGATTTGCTAAACTTATTACCCCAGCTATCTGGCTAAAGTTAGCTTATAAAATGAGCACATATGTCAAAACTAACCGTCACATACATACCTTGTATGCAAACTTCATTTTAGCCTCGAATGACGTTTAATACTTCACATTATTCGCTAGAAAACCTAAAGTCCACATGCACTAAAACCTAGTGTTTTTCTGAATTCAGAAAACGCACGTGTAACCTATGTATAGTGCATCCGGGTCAGACATTTCAGACAACATAAAAGACGGGTTTTTTTTTTTTTTGGTTTTTTTTTCCAATATGTGCGTGCGTCTCACCATACGTGCGTCTCACCATACAAGACGTTTTCACATTTTCTAAAGCTATACCAAAACGTTATGTAGATGTATAAAATTATTCTAAAATATAAACAGTACAGTAGACATTATTCGAACGTATGCAAAGTCACGTTAATGGCCGTAACAATAATAGCGACGTATTGTGTATATGCTAATAAAAAACATTTTAACTAAAAAAATGAAAAATGCTATCTAGTATGGCAAAGAATTAGAAAAAAACGCAATTGTAATTAAAATCTGAGTTTAAAAGCATCATTTATGCTTTTTAGAAGTTTAACACCTTAACAGCCACAAGATGGCGTCGTAGTACTTACTGATGTCATTAAAACTCAAGACGTTCGATAGTTAATAAACGTTTTTATAAATCTTTAAACAAACCCATTGTTTACGCTTGAATTTCGGTATAAGTGTTGCTAAATCAAGCTATTCGTAGCCTTTTTTGTGCATCATGTGAATTCAGTGCTCCTCGTTTTTAAGGGGAAGTATGTTTTTAAGAGTGACGTAACGATCCGATTTGCATATTTCCCTGTATATATTTTATGCTTGCGCATTGGCGCGCTACAGTGCTGCGACGTAGAGTTTATCGAGATTGTAAACGTTAAACCTGTCTATCTAGGTAAGGCTACCCAATTTTCCTGTTCACATTATTAATGTATACGTGATGCAAATGAAAAACGTTGCTTCAAGTGATACTGTTACTAGCTGTCTGCCTTATCTTGCTGGAGTAGTGACATTGGATTTTTAAAATTGTTTAAATTTTTTTTTAATAACAACGTGTGAATTATCAAAGGAATACTTAACGTGACGTGTGTTAAACCTCAGTGACAAGAACCATAAATCCATACTTATTTTTTGTGTATGAGAATCAAACGGATTCGCATGGGCTATTTCCTTTGTTACGCGCCTTTGTGTTGCAAATACCATGTATGAACACTTCAGGCAATCGATGCATCTGAGTACTAATGTGTGGAGTAATAATGGACATTTGCAAGTGGCAATGGCTTTCGGAGTATGATAACAGCGTAAAAACTCTGTAGTGGGAGATGAAGGAGGCTTGGGCGGTGGTTCTAAGCGCACGCGTATGCTGCCTGATTCGATGGGTCTTGGCAAAGCGAATTCGCAAATCTTTGTGCAAGCACGTGGGGGTCCAAAAAAATGTCTGCACATTTTATATAACGCATGCAAAATATTTATATTCACCATTTCATCGAATCGTGTCAAGTCAACATTCTCTGCTTTTTTTTTTCATTCTCTGTACTCTTGGCGTGGGAAGTCGATTAATTGTGTGTGTGTATATATATGTGTATGAAATATTTTGGAGAGGCGCCATTCCGAAAGGGTGCGGTTTTGTTCACGTGTGTAGCAATGATCAGCAAAATCATCGGGATGCGATTCTAATCGCAGTACTCACTGCTTGTTCTGAACAAAGGGTTCCACTATCTTCACTGCCACATGCAGTTTAAGTAAGGAGTATTCCCTCGGGCAGTTGGAGTGCGTTTCAGACAAAGGCGGAAAGGAAAAATGTGTGTATCCTTTTTGTTTTTAACAGACATACAACAATAATCATGTCTGACAAGCCCAACCTGGATGAGGTCACCAGCTTCGACAAGAGCAAGCTGAAGAAGACGGAGACTCAGGAGAAGAACCCGTTACCATCTAAAGAAAGTAAGCCTGTTGGGCAACAGTGCATGAATCTTGAGTCCTAACCATATTGCATAATTGTGATATGGCACCAGAAGACCTCATACTAGGCATTTTTGACTGCATCTGAATCTGGCATCATTGTGCAAGATGTGAGGATTTGCATTGCACAGAGTAATAATTAAATGGGCGTGGACATTAACTGTGCTTGGTTCTAATTGTTGTTCTCCATCCACAGCCATCGAACAGGAGAAGCAGGCGACATCGTGAAGACCCAGGTCTCCCACATGCACTGTGCACAACCCCTTCCCTGCATTGCCTTCTTTTCATTCACTTCTTTTAGCTGTATTACTTTGTAACCGAAACGTTGAAAGAGTAACAAACAAAAAAAAAATGTCACTTAAAAAAAAACAAAACCTAAAGCTGCCATCAGTGTTGGATGGAATTGAAATCACCCTCTCTGCCAACAGCCAGGAGAAGAGCCCTGTCCTCCCGCTCCTTTCCAATCCAGCAAAGAAAGAGATGCTTCAGATTCATGGAGCACATAGCTTGGAAACATCCGGATATATGGCAGGCTACACGATGTTGGCCTGAACTATTGTAGACACAGAAAGGGGCAATGGACAAGGGGGTGTGGCCTTGGAATGTGGACGTTCCCAAATTTACCAACCAGTTGAGGCGTGGCTTTGTCAACATGTGACCTGCTCACCAGTTTGAGGCATTGCTTTTTTTTTTTTTTTTTTTTTTTTTTTTTTTTTTTTTTTTTTCCCTTTTGTAATTTTTAGTTATGATAATGCACAATATTTGCTTTTTATGTTGTCAGTGATTAACACTTTGTTGGCGCTGCCTCGGGCAAATGCTTGTTGACCAAGAGATAGAGAAAAGGTGGGGTCAAACTAGATTGAGGAAAACACTCCTAAGATTATGAGGGTTTTTTCAGTTGATTGTACCCTTTTGTTGGTGTGGTTTTGGGGTATCTTTTTCTGTTTCACCCTCTCTCAGTTGTCTTATGGAGGCTGTCATTTCTCGAAATGAATTCCATGTGGTCGCTTTCAGCTGTAGATCAATTGTTTTAGTAAAAACTCAGCAACCATGTTACTTTGCCACAAACTGTTATCAATAATGGAAAACAAATGTTGTAATAAAAAAAACACCTTTGTTATCAAATGGCTCTCTGGCCCATTGTTTCACACCCATTGTCTGGATCTCTTAATGTGGAAGTTTTTCTAATACAGTGTATGTTCAAGACCTAGTGCACAAAATGGCTGTCTTAAATCAGTTAAATACATGATGTATGTAGTGGGAGACTCCTGCTCATATGCCTTTTGATTAAATGTAATGCAGTTCAGGTGGGATTAGCTTTGTAGACCGCATTCAGGGAAGTCGATCCCGATGGCTGGTGATGTGGCTTCCCAAGTTGGTCTCCCTTGGTGGGAGATCACAGGTGGTGACTAGGACATTGACCATCCAATTAGCTTGAAGCACTGTGCCATGCATGCTGGGTGATTCAAATCCCGATTCCCTTGGCTAAGATTAGCATTCGACTCAGGCCTGCTGGCATCTGAATCCATTTGCCCTACTTTGTTTCAAAACATTTGACCAAAACAGTTTAAATCCAAAGGTCAGCATTTGTGATTAAATATTTGCTCTTCATCATTGAATCAGTTGAAAGTGAATGAATGTGCATTTGCATTACATGCCTGTAAACATTTTCTGTGTAACATTTAAGAGCTTATAGCAACACAAATTATGGTCATTAACATCAGCATGGTTATCTGAGGTGGAGAATAGTGTGTACATATAAAACCATAGGCTTTAGAGTCAGTATATTCAGCCATATTAATACAGTGCGCTGTTTTCATGCATTGCATTACACAGTGATGTATTACCATTACAATGATGCAATATGTGGTTTCTGCTCTAGCACAGTTAATACAGTTTGTCACAGCTATCTCTGCAATAATTGTACATGTCAGTGTAACTGGATTCTTAATAAGTCTTGAGCAAATTACTCCCAATACTCTATTAATCTGTTGCACAAGTGCAGTTATGCTGGGAGTTACATACTGGAGTGAACTTGGATGTTTATGTGTGCACAACACGTATGTGTATATGCTCCTTGCACCATGCAACCATAAAGGTAGAAGGATTAACAAAGGCCTGTTGCATATACAAGTTTCTCAATTTCTTGCCTCTGGCGAGCTCCTTGGTCGACCAAATCAAATAACCCATCAGTCCATGGCAGGTGTGCTCCTGCTAGTGAATACAGAAGTGGCAAGGCATCTGGGAGATGTTTCTATTCTGAAGTCAGACAGATCCGGGCATGCCTACAGAATTCCACAGTAGTTAACAGGGAGGAGCATAGGCACAGAGTCTTCTCCCCTGAGCCCTGGTCAAATAGCTTTACTAACTACAGTCAATGGACGGTCCTGGGAATTGCAAAACACTGCATTGTTTTGGTATTCACCCTTTCCTAATCAGGTTATAAAAAGCTTGTATTATCAAGCTGAATTCCAGCTAAACTCCATAAAGAGCCTACCACACCATCTAGCAGTTCCATGGCTGATAGGAATGGTTAAGGCATCCAAACAATGGGCTGTTGAAGAATGCTGGAGCTCCGTGGCTCCTTGTGTCCAGCAGTGAGCGCTACCCTGCACTGATCATGCCCACATCCCAACTGAAGCCAATGAGAGGCCATTTAGCCTTTCACGAGCCATTGCACATGGGATTGTGGGTCAGTGCCCCTTCATGTATCTTGGCCTAAACTGTCACATGAAGTTGAGACTTTGAGATACATCTTTGATTTAGCTGGTGTAGTGTTGGCAGACTTCTAGTTCAAACTAAAATAAGATCTAATATAATATGACATTCAGTGTGTAATGTACTAAAAAAAAGAAATTGCACAAAATTACATTAACTGCCATTGTCATTTCTTTGGGACTAAAAAGTAAACATATTCCATAAAGCATCATTCTTATCATTCACAGCTAAATTGATGACAATCTATCCTGTCACTCTCTGCTGAGTGTTCCGTCTGTCGATCATGATGCTGTGCTAAATTAGCCAGGTAAACAGTGTGCTGAGCTCCTGTTTCCATGGTAACTTCCAAGGCTGCATCATCACTGAAGTCATTTTTGCTGCAGATCTGTACTTCTCCATGCTGTCTCTCTGCAACAGGAAGCTCTCTTGTTATTACCTCTCGCTATTACTATTGCCTATCGTTGGAATGTTCTGTTCTGTCTCGCCATAAAACCTGCTTTATCAGTTTCTCAAATAATCATTTACATTTCTGCCGTACATTTACAGTCGCTCAATGGATTATGGTGCAGTTGTTTTTGTATAAGAGCAGTAGTCTATCAGATGTGCACTCATGTACATACTGCTTCTAATCCTACGCCCAGTTATATGAAATTCTTGACTCCTGAAGTTGGTTATGGTTCAATACATGTGTTTGTTACAGAACAAGAAAAAGAGAGAAAGACCTGCTCCTTTCATAGTTTACTTCAGTCCTAAGGCCTCCCAGCCATTCCGTGGGGCTGAGATGGGGCACTGTTCCACACCCTAAATGCCCTCCCCTCTCATTTGGCCCCGCCCATATCCATCAACGATCAGTTGCAGGATGGAAAGTGTTTTCTTAAGGTTTAATGCACTGACTGATAAGAAAGAACATTTGATAATGAGGATTGGGGCATAGTGAAGAAGAGCCATCTTGCAAGACTGGTCTATAGTGGAATGTAGCTGAGTAACTCATGTATGTAAGAACTAGAATGTGTGAGCAAGCTCATGTTACTAAATCTGTTATTAAATCTGAAAACGGTGAGCATGCCTCTACTTTTTCATCTGCCCGACTTTTTTGTGTGTGTGTGACATTGTTATACTGCTAAAGATGTCACGCTATAAGCTACAATGTGGCTTTTAATTACCAGGTGCTAATATTTTCAGCATACATCTATTTTTCATAAAAACCTCCTGCTAAACTAACCTTCATATACTCATACAAGACAAGGTTTGGATAACCATCCCTAAATAAAATTCATATTTTTGCATTCTTGTGTATTCTTGCAGTCAATTCTCATGTGCCTGCACTCATATCACTGATTAAATTCTGAGTAATTGCCGAGGTTGTGTTTGTTTGTGTACTAGTTTAAATCAAACCACAGACATACCCCTCGCTATCGACTTCATTTCTTCCTTACAGCACGTTACTTCCTCGATTGGTTTTCGAGGCTGCATTATAGAATTTCCCTCCTTTGTATGGCGTCTCTACGCAAAAAAAAAATTAACATCACTTTACCTTAAGTGTCATGAGAATCTATGCGTAGGTGTATGTGTGAACATTTGCACTGACACCCTATTCATACTTGTTAAGGACAGCCATTGTGTTATGTGCTATGACCCTATTAATCATTCTGAAACTGAAGCTGCAACTATGCCAGAAACAAAATCAGTTGACGTTTTCAGGGGTAGACGAGGGCACCGACAGCCTGTCTGCGAGAGACTGCGGCTTTAATTACCTGCTAGCTGTTTAATAGCAGTGCCTGAATCAGTCCTCACACGGGAGCATAAGGCTTTAATTAGAGCTGTCCTGAAGACAGCCAGTGTACATTGTCACACGTGATGCACGGCCTTTGATCAACATCGTCGCCGGTAATAGGCTCCGTTTGGAGCCAGGCAGCTGCAGCCACACCCACACTGGGCCAATCTGGTTCAGCCGTATCAGAGCTGTTTGCCGCGCCGCGATACAACAAACTGCAGTGATTCACAGCTCCAGTTAGAAAAGAGTTTTCAAAGACGAATTTGCATATTTTCACCCGAAGAGCGGGAGATTGGTGGAGAGCAGGTTCATTATCGGCTCTGTCCTCTGAGGTACAAAAAGCTGATTTAATGGGAGTGAATTGGGCCAAAATATAGGCTACAGTTAATCTTAGGTTCATATGCGGACGATCAAAGAGTCAAAACACTCCTGAAACAGCCTTACAGCACTGGCTATATATATATATATATATATATATATATATATATATATATATATATATATATATATATATATATATATATATATATATATATATATAAAATTACGAGATGGCTGACAAATGGCACACTAAACTTGTCTGGGCAGATTTTCGAAAGGAAAAGAAATTTGTCATTTGTGTCATAGGATGCTTCACATTTAGCCTTTAGTGTGTGGTTATTATATGTGATTCTCTTGTAAGCTTTAAAATTGATTACTCATCCCCTGCATGCATCCTTGAATATGCAAGTTTGTTTGCAATAAAACTATCTCATTGCTGGAATAAGAAAATGTATTGTAGCTAAACAGGTGTAAGTTTGGCATTCTAGCTAAACAGGCTTACTTGAATCCATGTGGTTTTACTTAAAATCCACTGATGCCTAAACAGAAGATTCTCAGTATCACATACATCCTCATGCTTGTAAACGATTCGGCTTTGCCACTAAGCCCAAAAGGCCTAACAGCACAAATAGCAAAGGACTATCTTATTTGCTTAGTTTATTTAAACTGAAAGCTACACGTTACATGAGTTAACTGTGCCTGTCTCTCTCTGTAATAACTGACAGCATTTGTATATGTTGGGCCTGCAGGATACTGCCAGTCCAATGAATCACACAAGACATGCATGGTAATCCTTAATAAACCCCAAACCTTAAACCTTACACCTGTACACTGTTGGCTCTTACATGGTGCTTGAAAATTCCGTTTTGGTATGCTGCCAGTTTTTGAAGATAATCAGTTTTTAAGAATGCCAGCAACAACAACATTCCTTCAGCACAACCCAGTCACACAGAGGAAACACTTCATAAGGTTTACTAGATATGTAGAAAACACAGAAGGTAAACAGGAAATTACAGTACAAGTGAAAGTGGTCCTGCTTGCCCAGGTTCAGTTTGGGAATTGTATCAAAGGTATAACCACTAAAGGAAGAAATAAATATAACCATTATGTTAACTGACTGTTTCCCTGATCATTAGGAAATTAGAATATGATGGCTTTAAGAGCAAAACAGGAAGTAAATGCCATATTTAAAATTTTTAACATATCATAATGTCACATTTTAAGCAAAAAAAAAAAGAAAAAAGTATCCTTCAGTTCTACTGGATTCTATTATTACTGAATGAAAGACCATCAGGGAATGTTTTCACAATTTTTTTTTTCATGGTGGCACAAAGACAGGAAGTGGCACTGTTCCAGATCCAGCTGGTTGTGTTCATAGCTTCAGAATAGAGTGACCAAAAAGCAAGATACATGGGTGTGTGTGTGTGTGTGGGTGGGGGGTGGGGGGGGGTCAAGGCTACAACACTGCACATTTTTGGAATTGCAGTGCCCTGCTGAATGCTACAATGGGGGATTTCAAGAAAACTGCACTGTAACTTGACAGTGGAATTTCTTAAGCACTGGCTTAGAGGGCTGGGTCCTTTCATGTGTACCCATGTTTGAACTCTGCCCATACCATATCACAGCCACATAACTGAGCACTCCTATTTTATATCATCAGTTTTAATGAGCATATAATGCATTCAAAAGGCTATACAATCACCAGGTATACTATATATAGTACTATATATACTAAGAAAAATGGAAATGGGGTTATACATAAACATTTTAAAGGTAAAACATGTGCAACAAAGCAGACTTTTCCCTCGTGGTATCAGTTTGAAAGGAGTGCTCCTTACAGATGTATCACAGGCAGCAGATTTAATCCTGTAGACATGTTAGCACAGCATCAGGGAGATGCTATCATTCTTGCATGCGTGAGGAGACATGCACACATGCGCTTGCTCCCCTTGTGTTACAGAATTCGAAAGCATGCAAAGAATTGCAAAACAGGTGTTATTTTGTCTGAGGGAAGCACAAATTCCCTTACTGATACACATCATGCAGAAAAGACAGCAACCTTCTGGATGTATGCAAAAGAGCTACTGCCTTATAAATTGTAATCCTGCTTAATCAGTTGTAACGCATTTACGGCATTGCAGTGTACCTGGAAGCGCATTTGTGATGCAGTGTTTTGGACGCTGCTGACATGGCTCAGATAGTCAAGGGAAAAAAACATTTTAACAAAGACACACAGGATCAAGTTCTTTTTTTTTTTCTCAGTGGGGGTGTGTTCGGTTAGGCCTCAGAGAAGAGGCACCAAAGCAATGTAACAGAAGCGCATTATACTGCTCCACATCAATAGCTTAAATTGTTAACAAAATCTACAGTGAGGTTAAATGATCTATTGTGGTCCATTTTCCCATGGTTTGTCTGCTTAATAGACAGCTTTCTTCAATAGGCAGAAGTCATACTTACACTTCCTCCATTGTCACTGGCCTATAGAACTGGAACGTTGTGTTGTGTTATACAATAACCAGGCTCTCCCTTCAGTGAGGCTGACTCTACGTGTGTCTGCGTGTGTGGTGACTGAGTGCGTAAAATGGTGGCGGTGATGTAGCACAGTCAAAGAACAGTCTGTCAACTGAGGTTAAAGAGGAAAGGGAAGTTCAGAGGTGTCTCGCTGCAGAACGCTGTCTTTTGTACCTGGGATCTCGCTCTCTCTCTCTCTCTCTCTCTCTCTCTCTCTGTCTGTCTGTCTCTCTCTCTCTCTCTTTCTCTCTCTCTGACCTGACTCTGTCTCTCTCTCTCTTTCTCTCTCTCTGTCTCTCTCTCTTTCTCTTTATCTTTCCGCATTCTTTCTTCCTCCACTTCCTCGGGAGACCAGTAACTGGCTTGGTCCAGTCTGAGTACTGTTGCCATGGCACTACTTCCTCTAAACCAGCAGTAAGCTGAAGGGCTTACAAGCTGTAATGCAGTTACAGTCTCTGATCTCAGGCCAGTTTTACAGCCTTTATCAGTGCACTGAGGTGGCAATGTGGCTGCTTCAATTATCATTGTATAGTACCAAAAAGAATACATACACCAAGCTTATTCAGACACCATGCTGCCCTTCTGGCATTGAGTTAAATTTGGACACCACCAAGAGAATTTGACTCGGCCAAGATTGTGGTGAGCTGACCTTAGACCACATCCCTTTTCAAGATAGTACAAAAAATCACAGGCAGTACCTAGACCTTTGACTCTGCAAGGCCAACAGCAGTGCTGTTCTTTCAGAGGTGTAACTCTAAAGTAACTGCAATAGTATGGCGATAATTATATGGCAAACCTCGAGAGCTTTAAGTAGCTGATCTGAAAACTTGTAAATATCTGTAGGCCTACTTGTATTTTAAATGTGAGTACTTGTGAACTAAAATTTGCACTTGTATTTCTGATGTGTAGAATAAATTTTGAACATGAATGTTAAGATTTTCACTCACAGAAAATATTTCTACAGCTGAATTTTTAAACTTGAAATCACAGAGTAAAAGTCATAAATGTGTGAATGAACACTAAAATAAATACAAGTGTATTTATTTGTACACTAATTCATTTAGACTGTTTGATTGTACTGTACAACCACAAATTTGAGCTCACAACCTCTTAAACACAACGGCACAACTTCAAATCTGCCTGCCTCGACTTTTTCAATTCTTATTTTAGTAGATTTTGTTTCACAAGCTCTTGAGTTTTGCAACATAATTACTTCCATACTATAGCTTCTTGGGATATTTAGTAATGGTGCTACTGTAGCAGCCGAACAGTTGCATGTGTAATGGCAATAGAGTCATGTAATGTGAAGTTTGCAGGGTTTTGTCTGTGCAGCTGATCTTGTTTCTTGCATTAAGATCTGGAACCCATGGCAGGGAGTCAGACCTAATGATTCACTGAAGGCTGAGAACAAATGGCCTTTGAACCTAATCCTGTTTACTCTGTGAAAGAAAAATCTAATTTAGCACATTTGACAGCCTGAGATCAGACAAAACATGATGATGTAGTGGTATTGATATTTGAAACAAAGGTATAACATTGAATAAGGAAATGTGAGTTGGATTTAATGAACTGAGGATCTTACATACCTTTCAAGCCATACGATCAATAGATAACATTATCTGAACTGCAATGTTGAGTGTACTTATATCCAGACATCTTATCACAAGAATGACCCAGTTTACCTGTTCTGTTGTCCATTTACTTGTTGTTTTGAACATTTACCTGTTGTTTTGTTGACTTGAGTGGCGTTCAAATTTTGGTTCTGTTATGTTTTGATCAGCATGACTATCAAGTGTTCATGTTCACTCTATATAATTATAAACATCCAATGATAATGTGTATTGTATAAGCTCATGGTCAACTGTGGCCTGATTCAAAGTGTATCATGTGACTGTTGATAATTTGATAGCCTAGTTCCCCTTAAAGAAACAAATTTAAATTTATGACTACCTTGGATAAACAGTGAATCTAATTGCAAACCACATTATCATTATGAAGGGTCATTACAATTTTGACTAAAACCAAATAATATTTTAAGCAATGAGTATAACTGCTATTCTTCACTACAAATGACAGTGCTGGTTCTTAGTCTGGACAGGAACCACCTAAGCCCTAGTTTCAGTCCCACATCAACCTCTCGCCCTGTCAAGGTAGGAGTATGAGCATCTCACCTCTGCTTCCTCTTAAATCCCAGCAAATGCCAGCAGGCACAAGCTTGTTTGTGCTAGGAATAACAGCTTTGGTTTGCCAGAGATGAAGGAGGAGAAATGTTCCTGGCACACATACTGAGGAGTTGAATGAGGGGAAGGCCCCCGAAGAAGCGCCCAAACAATACACTCCACTAAAGCCACTTGGCTCTCCTTGCTACCTTTAAACCAGGAAGTGTGCTCGGAGGGGAGAGATTGTACTTCCTGTTTTTGGTACACATTCTTTGGCAGTGGAACAGAGGTGAGTGTTCTCTCTGTCTTGCTTTACTTCCTTCCAACTGCGCAGGGTATCAAAGGTGAGGTGCAGATGAAAGCGTAGCTTGTTTGCAGCTGTGGTGTGCGTAAAAGCGCCTCCAAATGGCCGAAATGTTTTAATTAATGGAACGCTTTTTACTGAAGACATTAAGAATACTAGTGTGAGATAGCTGTGACATATCTTTTGTAAAGTACGAGAAAAAAATAACACACGCTGTCATGTGTTCTGAGGTCTTGTTTTGACTTGGAAACAAAGTCTTTAGTAGTCATTTTGCAGCTGGGCTTTGAACAGCTGCCGAAACAAATCCAGCGAGGCTCTGAATAAGAACCGAAGCTAATCCAATGGCCGTGGACGGCTGCCCTGCTGTGCCAGGCCTCCTGGCTGTTTCTCGGAGGAGGGTCGCACGCCATCGGTGAGGGAGGAGGGAGAGGCACGGCCCCTGCCTGCTGCCCGCCTTTCATTTCACACACACACACACACACACACACACACACACACACACACACACACACACACACACACACACACACACACACAGCATAAACTCCCTTCAGTCTTGCTGGCCCTGGGCCCAGTCCAGTGCCCCACACTCTTCTTTTGTCTGCATCACTGGCATGTGAATTTATGGCTGGCACTTTACCCAACCTGCTGCTGGGCGTCCCTCTTCTGCCCAGCCAGGTCCGTTATGCCATTTAAACCAACATTACCCCAAGGACTGGCACCACTCCCAATTACCAGTGCCACCTAATTAGCATTCATCTGAAAACAGGGACAAATGAGGACAAATGTTTTTAATTTTCCTTAATAATTACAAAGCCACAGCCCACAATATGAAATATGTTAATACTCATGCCTTAGGTAATGATACAAACCTCTGGTGTAGCTGATGCACAGTAGCCTGTCGCCTGCAGTCCCACCAGCGTTGAGGTGAAACCAGCATGGTACGTGCTGCAGGATTGGCTGAGGCATGCTCCGCAGACCCAGCATGACCCCCAGAGGGACGTGTTGGCTGGAACGCAGCATTTGCCGTAAGCTCCCAGGGCGCTGCTCTGCTTCCTGGGAGTCGTGCAGTGCCCTTTCGTGGCCTGCCTGCCCTAATGAGTGCTGGCATGTCTGCATCCGGGGCAGCTGCAAGCCTCCACCTGGACTGAGGGTCTTGCCCGTGCTGGCAGAGACTTCCTGCAGCATCGATTTGGAGTGGTGTTGGAGGCTGGCTGAAAGTTGAGCCACAGCGAGTATTTAAAATGAATAATGATTCTGACATTTGAAACAGGGTAAACACGTAAAATTGCACAAGATATCCATTCCCTAAAAAAAGATCTGTTGCATAAGACTGTGTCGGCTGTGTTTTGTCATCTGAGGTTTACTGTGTTCAGGACTATCTTCAACTCAGTGTGTTTGGACACTGGGGAAGATTTGGAGGTCTGAGAGAAGAGAGAGAGAAATGTAAGAAATGTAATAAACTTTTCTTCTGATTATTTATGCACGCGGTGAGAGTGGATGAGCAACATTAGTGTGAATATGATACCAGCAGTCTCTCTACTTAGAAGGTGGTACAAAATGGATGTTTCAGAAAAGGCTCCGTTAAAAGGTTTAGAGTGGAAGATTACTAAAGTGGCCCTACTCCCGCAGCAACTCGTGGAGGAAATACCAAAGGATTAACAGAGACTGAAAGTGAACAGAGCTGGGGAGGGAACTGCGAGAAAAGGTGGTGAATATCCAACACCCCAACCCCAAAACCCTACCCCCAATCCCACTCCCGGAAGGTCCCCCTCCCCCCGTTCTGTTGAGGCCGAGGTTAACCTTAGGGTTTCTTTCTCAGGGCCAGAGCTCACACACATCTACTGCCAAAGCAGGACTTCAGCAGCACTGCACTACAAGTCTCGGACACTGATGTGCAGCAACGTGATAGCTGTTTGGATGTTGGTTGTGATATAGCCTTATATGATTCAGTGCTGATCCTGCTGGGTAAAGTATCATAATATCATTTTGATAACACATTCTTAAGGCCGGCACAGATACGAAAACAAAGATATCAACTGATATCAGTCTGAGTCAGATCTGGTCCAAGAGCAGAAACCCTTCAGTAAAGTTCAAGACCCTCAGAAAAACACTCCAATAAAAGTGTTTTATAATATTATAAAATTTATAATAGATTGTATTTATAATAGATAGTATTATGTTTCCAATGTCTGCAGGTATTGGTAATTATACAAGCTAAATTTTGTGTGCTGAAAAGAGAATCACTGCAGATATAATACATTAACAAAGTTTATGGGGCTTTTTGTATTTGGGTGTGTGTCCACGTGTGTGTGTTCTGGCTTCTCAGACTTGACTTCAGGGTGTGGCCTTCTTGTGAACATGTACAACTTAACCTGCATAATGATTAAACTCTGAGCACTGGGACTCCTCCCCAGCAAGTTCAACATGAGATCCTACAAAAGGCCTGAGACCAACCTCTAATAGGCCAAGAACCCAATGAGTTAAAACAATTCTAATGTTTTTATGCTTTTCTCCGTTTTTATGCTTTTCTCAGTGTTGTTTAGCTTTGTGAACAAATCCCACTTTTTTTTCCATCACTCTCATCGTGCTCCTGTGTTGACATATCACAAGAAAGAATTCTGAAATTAATATGTCTTGGAATAACAAGATTTTCAATCACAGCTTTCATGCGTCTTGGCATGCTTTCCACCGGACTTTCACATTGCTCATTAAATAAGGTTCATCTGATCACCTAATCACTCCCTCATTAAGTAGAATATGTTGGAATGAAATACATGTAGAGATGGTGATACTGCATACTGATATATACCAAGTTCTGCATAAGGCAAATGCACATGCAAAAGGTCTGTAAAAATATCTTCCTGCCTTCCTTTCTTCCTTCCTTCCTTCCTTCCTTCCTTCCTTCCTTCCTTCATTCATTCATTCATTCATTCAAGCTCTCAATTTTCATTGTCAATGTCCATCCAAAAATACAGGCAGTTACCTACCAACCTGTATTTTTGGATAGACGTTGACAATTAAAATGCTTTTAGAGCTTTAAAGCTTTTTCTTGATGCAAGACCCTTTTCTTGAGGGGAACAACCCTTCAACGGGTATTCTTGTCGAAACTTGTACCAACTCTAAACTGCTTCAGCTTTGACTCCAAGTACTACTCACAAATAAGAGCAATTAGTATGGGTACAAAATACTAACTAATGGCACCAGTCTATGCTGTTTTTAACAATATACTGGACCTGCACTCTTAATATTTCTGTGATGCATTTATATCATTTTTAGTACTGGTACATGCATATTTGAAGAGCTCCAACTCTTTATTTCTTAATTCTCAAAGTTCCACCTAGCTCTGGAATATACATGGAATATAGCACATCCTGGCATGAGGATACATTTTTTAGATGTTTTAGTTAAGTGGAGAAAATCTAGTTTAAATACCACATTTTATAAACTCTCATTCCTATTTACAATTCTTCACATTCCAAGGCCTAATTCCAATGTAAAACCCCCATCCCTTACAGCTACTTAGACTTAAGCACATTTGCACTAAGAATGAAGATTTCCTCCAGAAGAGTATGGAAATGTGTGAATATTTAAGAAGTAATATGATGTCTTTGCTCATGTTTTACCTTTTCAGAGAATGGATACACTGACCTATAAACAAGCCACTTTTAAGACAACAAGAATAGGTGTTCACTTATCATCCTACAAATAAAAGTAGCTAATATTATACTTTAAGACTTCAAAATCCTCCAGGATAATGCATAGACCACATCCCTTTTTAAGGATTCTCCACTAGTGTCTTACACATGAGACCAAAACATCAAAGATATGCTTGTCAAGTGAGATAAATGACCAGAAAAAAAGTGTTCATTCATTCAACTTCTAAACTGCTTAATCTAATTCAAGGTGGGGGGGGGGGGGGGTAGAGCCTCTTCTGACATGGCCAGGCAGGACCAACCCTGCACAGGGCACACGTCTATTGTAGCACTCGAGATGTGCTACATATAAATTTAACAGTCACTAAAATAACTGGCATGAAAAGATCAATTGTTATTACCCATTCCTCCTCATGTATTACTTCAGAAGTTGTCTGTTATATTTCTTGCAAGGGGTTTAGCTTTACATTGGCAAAACCAAGAGAAGGCTTGTGGATCATTTTGTTAAACATCTTCAAACAATCAGAATTAAGGATATGTCATCTCCAATGGCAAGGCATTGTAATGCTAATGAACACTGCATTAATGACATATCTCTTTGCATTGCCAGTTGTTGCTATGGTGGCAATGAAGTTAGGAAACTGATCTATACTTTCTGAATTTTGGAACGCTGTAGAAGAACATATATACTAAATATATACTTTTTTTTAAACATATACTTTTTCTAACATAAACTGGTTCCACTTCCTAGATGCAAGATGTTCTCATATATATATATATATATATATATATATATATATATATATATATATATATATATATATATATACACACACACACCCTACTTTTTGTATTTGCCTTTGTACAATAACTGTTTTCTCAAATTCTGCTAAAAGCATTATATAACATGTATTATGTATCAACTCACTACCTCAAATGTGCCATTAAGTAAAATGTGGTAAAAACTCAGTCAGTAATTGAGAATCTCAGTGACATTAATGTCTGTGTAAAATGCAGTGTGAAATAATCTGGGTGGATTTGCACACCAGCTGCCCATGTCAAATGAATGCTGAAATTGAAAGAAATTCAGTTAAAACTCTGAAACTGAAGAATACATTAAGCAGAACTAGATGATGAAAATCATCACCGTGTTTGAAAAAAAAAAAAAACAATCCTGAAAATTATGTTATGCAGGAGTAAAATATCTAAGTGAAAAGCTTCACAGAACAAAGGTTAAAATACTGACATATTGCTGTGAGACTTAAGAGAAATGTTATTCTTCCTAGTTTCATCATACTCTTGATGGAATTGAATGGAATTGAATATTTTTCAATTCATGAACCAACCCCAGACAGGACACCAGTCCATTGCAGGATGCTCACAGGCACACACAGGGAGAATGTGCAGACTCCACACAGGCAGCAGCGAGGCCAGGAATCAAACCCAGGCCACTGGTGCTTTACTATTGTGCCACCCTTTCCTAGTAATGACCAGTATCACTTCATTGCCTAGCCTCAACAAAAAGTACTTTAGCCCCACATCCTCCTCTCCTCTCGGCTCTCGCCATGCTTCCACTTCAATCTGACACCACCCCCGCTATCTGTCTATCTATATAAGAACAACGGAAGTGCTCTTTGTGAAATCTGGCTTGTGTTAGTACTCCTTAGCCTCGTTCTGTTTTTCCTGTTTCCTTGTTCCTTGTTTTGTTGTGTTCCTCGTTCTTTCTGTAGAAGTGCTGGACTGTACTGTTTGTTATGACTTTTTAAAAGGCTTGGGAAAAGATGTTCAGCCCCTCAGGTTCCTGAGTGTTCAGCCCCTCAGGTTCCTGTGTGTTCAGCCCCTCAGGCTCCTTTGTGATGCAGGGAGGGGTGTTCAGGGCAAGGCAGCTGGTTATATGCCAACAGTAAAGTGCTATTACTCTGGCTCTGTGTAGCTGGTATTGATGTCGCTATCCAAAACAAAACTGATTCAGAACATGCACCAGAACACTCTTATGGAGGCCCATCTTACTAAAGTCTTACAGCATAGCTGGCAGAGCTTTGGTTGAAGACCTATGATAGTTTTTATTTTATTTTAGTAAACTCTGATCAGAGTTATTATTAGCTGCTTGCAACTGTGAACTCTCTGGCATTATCTATGAGAGAGACATGGTCTGATTGGTATAAAATTAATTTACAATAAGGTGGGAAGTGAGCTCACTGAACTGTGAAATACCAAGATAGTCAAACAACCTGTAACTAAACAGGCCAACTATGCGTGCCTGTGAGTCTGAATGGAAACTCACTTTTTATGTCTTTTATGTCCAAGAAAGTAACATTAATATTATCTGCTAGCTTGGGGACCTTTTACTGGGGACTCCTTTTATTTTTTATTTTAATTTTATTACAATCACAAAAAAACAAAAACAAAGCAAAACAACAAAAAAAAAACAAAAAAAACAAAGATACTATACATTATTTTGTTTGTGACAATATATTATTCATTCATGTTCTCCTATGAGTCATCATCAGGAAGATCAATATAATATTTAATGTTACTTGAAGTTAAAATTAGTAATTAATAACACTGACGACGCTATACTAACTAAACCGCATTTAATAGGTAAGCAAAATCCTACATGCTTACCTACCTACCAATGTCTACCTAGCAATCTGTCATAGCTCACTATTACAAATAGTTGAAGGTGCCAAGAATCTGTCACTGCTTCTTCTAGATTATGATTGTTATGGCAGTTGCTCCTGTGTGTGTATGTGTGTGTGTGTGTGTGTGTGTGTGTGTGTGTGTGTGTGTGTGTGTGTATATATGTGTGTGTGTGTGATGATGGCCTCCTGCAACATGCAGAGACAGCCCTGCCTGTAGGCCTCTCATTCCAGCTTCATAGATTTAGGCTGACTCAGGTTGATATTATCTGGTTATGCAATAATCATAACAGATCTGAGACTAGTGTATGCACATATGTGCACCCACCCACCCACCCACCCACACACCCACACACACCCACACACACACACACACACACACGCACACTCACAGAGACAGTTATGAGCGCTTTCACACAATTACACAGCTTTTTATCAGGAAATGTACACTGAGTCATTTACAGATGGCCTTTTCTCAAGAAGAAATAACTGCTTCCAGCTACAACAGTCGCACACAGCTCCAGAGTCGTGTAAATTCAGCCTGCGGTAGAGTGCACTATACTGCAAATAACTCAGGGCACTGAACATTCCAGACATAGTATGATTCACAAACCACAAATCAGCTTGATCAAGATACACATGCGTGAGCCCTTCTGAAATGGGAGGAGGTTCAAGAAAAAAAAAGTGAGTTAAGGTGAGGGTAACTTAATCTTCCAAATTGATCTCACAAAGAATCTGCCCATAGGAGTCATAATGATGTCACTGTATTTCATACAAAAGAGGTCTTAAAAGATGCCTGCGGCTTCTGAACCCAGGCATAGTGCTCACCTTCACCTTAACTGCTTGAACATTTTGAATGTGATCTGGTTGATGGGAATCCATGTGTATCTGCCACCATGAGACTCCACTTTGGTGGTCATGGCACTTTGGCAGTTGCATGAAGGTGAATCTTTGGATAATCTGGATAATCCAGTATCTCAGCGACAGACTGCTGAGAGTTAGGAGTACCAGTGTAAGCTTGAGTTAGAGGGAAATGCAGGGTGAGGTCATTAGAAAGAGAGCACAAGAGAACATGAGATTTCATTTTGTTCATAGCCAACTTGGGTACATCTTACTTGATCAGGCTCTCAAAATAATAAATGAACCATGTAAATGTGTGAATTCTGGATGGAACAATGAAATTCAGTGCAAATGTCTACACAAGTGCAGATATTAGATCCACAGAAGTAACACAATGACCAAGCATGAATGCACATAGCATATTCCCACAGTTAAGACTACTCACACAGTTGGGCCTACTTCCATAGTTGGGCCTAGTCCTCTCTCATATTCATGAGAATATGGGTCGGTGTGAGAGAAGTCCCGGAAGGTCCCACGTGATATGGGAGCTTTTCTCTTGAGTTTCACTCAGCCCCAACTGGACACATGCACCTGGGGCACTAATGTGTCTACCAGGGCCTAGCCATGGCCTTTATGGGTCCAGAGGGGCCTGTGAAGAACTGGCAGATGTCTTTGTGGATAGACAATGGCAGGGCTGGTGTTTCCAGCCTTGGAAGCCCAACCTAAGGAGATGCCTACAGGCAGGGATGATTGGAACACCAAAATAAGAATCTTGCAAACCTGTAGCCATGATGTACTGTCATCTGTCACAGTGTGAAAGATTTGTCATGTGTGTAATAACCAGTATTTGCAATTAAACCCACAATTTATTTGGTAAAGAGAAAATAAAAGCAACGTTTGAACTGAACAGCAAGATTTGTTTTTTCAGGAGCATTTCCTCTGGGAGTCATAGCTTAATGCAGTGACAGCCTAATGCAGTGATAGCCTAATGCAGTTATAGCCTAGGCTTGAAGAATCGAATGGAAGGCTCCTAACTGCTGAGGCAGGACTTGAAATGTGCTGGTGTTCTGAAGCCTCCCTAGATGTTACACTAAGCAACTGTTCAAGCACCACAGGTAAACCTCTCAGGGCAGTATTAAAGTTTAAAGAGAGGGGGACTGAGCCAGCCAGAACTGGCGGTGGCAGTGAGCCAGAATGACTGAGAGTTTATCACAGGCATCGGTTCGTGACTCCGCTAACAGCAGTGCTGAGGCATGCGAGAGAAGTCTGTGGTTGCTTTACACAGCCTCAGGCAGTGAAAAGGGATGAAACAGAACCCCACTTGCGAATAGCTGAAAATTTACATCTACAACAGGTATGGAATTTCCCTAAAGGACAGCCTATTTGCGGCTGAGCCGGTTTGTCTAGTTCAAAGATAAGTGGTATCCCCTAGATACCGCTATCAGTGTCAGGTATTACAGCAGTGTAATGATGAGCTAATATGTATGCACAGTACACAGATCCTTGTCTTCATATACATATATAAATGACAGAAGCTGACATATGTAATGTGTCATGCGCCCTGCTTTCTGTTTTGTCTGACTCTGTTCAACTTGTATTGGGTGTGGTGGTGTAACCTGAAAGATAGACTATTTCTTTTCAACAACCTTTTATAAACTCTGTGTGTGTGACAGAAAGAGCCCAGTTCATCACTGATTTGCCTCCAGTTTTACAATATGCTGGCTTATTTGTCGCATAAGGGGAATGAAATGGTAGCATACATAGGTCAAACAAGCTATAATACAGCTTGTTATATTTAATATAACAAGGATTCATAGTTCCTGAAATGCATCAAGTGCTTCTGCATGTATACAAAGAACATGGAAAATCATACATAGTGAGTGTATGCAAGTTAGTTTTGTTTTACATAATATCATAGCATACCGAACATTTGCACAATTCTTTTCACACATTCTTGGTTTCTCGCAGTGCCCATTTGAAATATTACCTTTTTTAGTAAGTTTGCCTTGCACACCAAAAGAAATCAATATCAGAACTAAAATGTATGTATTTTGTTTGAACACAAAATATATGTATTTTTGCCAGTGGGTTTGACCCCTGTACAAGCAGCAGTTATGAATGAACTGGGTTCCTGCAGAGATGTGCTATCTATAGACCACATGCAAATAAATTGTCAAAGAAACTCAGTGCACAAACACACACTAAAGTTCAAAATAAAGACCATCTTTCATTGTCCGAGGTCTTACACTGATGCAGTGATATGGTCAAAGGTACATTCACCATGCATACCTAATATGTACAAGGATGAATGTACAAGTAATAGGTATACTAATGTATATGTGGTAGGTTTCTAAACATTTGTAAAGATCTGTAATAGGTCAGTCGTTTCACTGTAGATGTGCCTCTCAGTCACATTCCTTGCACAAGTTTGTATATGTAGGCTTGTTCATTGTAAACACTACACTATGCTCCAACGTGCTAGATATTCAAGCAATGTGCCCTCCAAGTCACGTATGTGCTCCGATTGACACACGTGTTCTCCGAGTGAGTCACCTATGTTCACCTATGCTTGTGCTCATCAGTGGACTCGCTGCTCGAGTACTATAATGGGGACATTACTCTCTGTGGGTGACATGATTATTATTTGAGGAGAGAAGCCTTATTAAGATATTCAAGCCTTCTGCAATCGCCAGCACAGTGAGACAGAACAAAATATGGAGGAAGAGGTGATGGTGATTAAAATCAGATGGTAGACAATCAACAGATGTTTTGATAACTTGAGTTCATTGTTTTGATGATGGTGATTTGCAATTGCATGCAAATCATGATACCTTTATATTATGCTCTTTGCTAATATTGTCTGAAGACAGCATGGAGTGTGTCCAAGTTAGATAAACATTTAAGAGGAAAAAAATAGTTTCTAGAACATTTTTGTGCCAAATGCAGAATTATATTAGTACTGTGAATTTTGGCCTATTTAGACATTACACAGGAGTGCTTGAATGTTATATAAAACTTTTGGCAGCATGAAACACCCAATTTGCAAAAAATCAATACACTATTATATACTGTAAAAATTGTAACCCTGTAAGGTTACAGGTCAGGTGTATGGTCACTGCTTACTTGCAAAACTACCTGAACATCCTGCAAATGGTTCTACAATGGCCCATGCAGTATCTTAGTATCAAAAGGATATAAAAAGAAAAACTGAAAGAGAGACACAGAGAGAAAGAAATACAGGGACTCTGCTAACAGATTGTCTTACCATCATCTGAAGGCACTTTCCCTGTCACATGGCTAGTTCCCTTATAGATGGCAGTGGTGAAGTCTAAGGTCAGGCTTATGAAAGGGTTAATGATGCAACAATGACTGTGTTGACAGTATGCTGAAACGAAACAGCAGTTGTGTCTTGTCTCGCAATGGAGTGCTCGTACAGAAGATTTATTTCAGGGACCAAACTAGAGAGAGAAATGACTTTCAATCTTTTACAACATGCTGCAATCCTGGATCTGGGTCAGTTTGGCCTAAACATGTGCCGTTTAACATTCAAACCAGACGTCAGGAATGCCAGTTACATAATAGAGGGCTGCAGAAGATGGGCAGAAAAAAAAAGGAATGAGAAGAAAAGCTGAATTCCTAAACGCTGCAGTAAGACTCAAGGTCAGGGCCCAAACTGAGCTCTAATTACAAACATTCCTCAAGTGAGCACTTCGAATCAGAGCAGGAGGATTCCACTGATGTCATTCCTGTTACTCTGTTCTTCCTGCTTCAGTGTGAGAGAGGTTGCTTTCCTAGCCTTGGCGTGGCTAATGTCATTGTGTTTGATTTCCATCCACTGGTGTTATATGCTTGTTACAGAGATGATGTAATTATGATGCAGTGTTTATTACTGTAAAACATAATGCAATGGCTCTTGATAGGCTGCTGGGAACAGCTGCTAGGCTGATTTTGGTGGTTATGTGCTTGTTAGACATGGGTTGAATGAATGTCTGCGTTTATGGGTTAATAGGTTGGCAAGGCCCTTTACGGTTATATTTACACAGCAGATTATTTGGGTCTTTGGGTCTTTAGGTCCCAACTGGGAAAGAAGTAGTACCCCCCCCCCCCCCCCAGCCGCCCCAAATGCTGACTTTACATCACATTAGAATACCATTGGCAGGAAATTTGGTCATCCTGTTACCTGATTGGATGTTACAAAAGCAGCACTTTCTGGGTGGCCAGGAATAAATGAGGCTCAGCTGTAATCTAAATCTGAGAGAGAGCGAAAGAGAGAGAGAAAGAGAGGGTGAAAAAGTGACAGAACCTTGGCAAAAATGCAAAGCTCCTTTTGGAGTCACCCAGGCAGAGACAAAAAACCAAGAGAGTATAACAGGTGGAACGTGGACTCATTCAGTACATCAATTCTCTCAGTGATCTTTCAGTGCTTTCACAGTCCCAAACAATATAAATGAGGGCGGTGAACAAGAAAACTTTTGTCTTTGGGAGGTCTATACCTTGCAAAAAATGATCTGCGCTGACAGAAACAATGCGCACGTGCGCATGTGTTCATGCTCAAAAGCCAGAGCTGAATACAGAAAGTTTGTGTGGGTGCGTGTCTGTGTATGCATTTTTGTGCGTGTGTATATCTGTCCGCATGAGTGTAGGGGTGTGTGTGCACATCTGTATATACATGTGTGTGCATGAGCTGAACCTGTTGACAACACCTCATCCACATGACCTCAGATAACTATCAAAGTATATAAGCTTTTGTATAATTTCTGTAACAAACAGAAGTCTGCGGGGGGGGGGGGGGGGGGTGTCATCTGTTTCTTCAGATATGTGAAGTTGTGCAGCTTGCTATACCAAAAGAGGAAGCTTCCTGAGACTCCACAGTACCTGATCCAAAACTGTGATGCTGAGAGGGAGGAGGGGAGACAGACATGGGGGTGTGCCCTGTGCCCCCGTGTCCCAGTGTCTGTGTGACAGGGAGAGTCCTGGGCAACCTCTGCCCAATGAAGATAGGAACACCAGGTCTCGGGGTGTGCATGGCAACTTCCCCATGCAGGAACTTCCCCAGTTCTTGAACTGCTCTCCTTACCTGCCCGTTAGCCTGTGGGTGATGGCCTGAGGTGAGGCTCACCATTGATTTTCTAGGAACTCACACCATACCCGGGAGGTGAACTGAACCCCCTGGTCTGACATGATGTCCTCAGGCAGCCTGAACTGTCTGAAGATGTGGCAGAAGAGCAGGTCAGGATATGCCTCGGTTGTACTGCCGGGAAAACGTGTTTGCCTTCACGTTCCGCGATCCCAGTCTGCAGGTGACCAGGAAAACAAATAGGGAGGAGGACACAGACCAACTAGCCTCATTGTAGTTCAACCTCTTGCTGGTTCATGATGACAGTGAAGGGGTGTCATGCCCCCTCCACTCCCGGTTGCCGACCCCATAATTCTGTTGTGTAGGGCTCAGCTTCCTGGAAAAATACACGACAGGCCTTAGCTTGCGGTTTTCCCCAAGGTTGACAGTACAGTCATAGATGCCTGCAGCTCCCTTCATAGACCCTCCATGAAGATGGTGCCAGGAACTCACTAGCATACTCCGCTACTGAACAGGGACCCTGCTGTAGATGTAACAGGGCATGACCACAAACTGACATGAATGGTGAAATACCACCTTTAGTTCTCCAGTAGCAAAGAGGAGACGGACACCAGAACGGTCCCCCAGGCCATAGCCCTCCCCGTGATCTGGGAGACAACAAAAGCTACCTTAGCATGGCCAGGAACATGAACCCCTTGCAACCATCTGGATCCCCACCATATACCTTAGCAATGTGACACAACACCTCTTTGGCTACTGAGGGCTTCATGCGGTCACCAACCCGACTCTCTACACAGTGGGGAAGGCTGTCAATCGTGGACTGGAGTTCACTGAACTCCTGCTGCCTCTTTTTCAAAGCAGCCATCTGGGCTGTCATGATTCAGCCCAGTCTGGTGCATTGTACTCCCTCAGGTGGCTGTGCATTCTGTGATGCTGAGAGAGATGGATCGAGACGCGAGTGCAAAAAAGGAGTGTCTTTATTCTCCACAATTAGAATAAAACATAGGGAGAACACAATGTTGAGCACAAAAAGAAACACAAAAACATGCTGGCAGTAGTATTCCAAGTGAGGAGAAACCGAAGTGCAACTACGAACTTTATGCATCATCTGAAGGCATGACACAGGCGAGCAATGCCAAGCACTTGAGGAGAGTACCCGTGGTGAGGTAGGGAGGTGAACAAAAGAGACTAAAAAGGCATAGGTGCTCGTGATTAGTAATTAGGTGATTGGGAGTGGGGCAGGAGCAATGTGTGTGTGTGTGTGTGTGTGTGACAGTGGGCGTGTCCCTTGTGCGGGGTGCCTGGTGCATTGTGACAAAAACCTACAATGATCTATTGTATTACACTTCATGACCATTTTATCCTATTAGAAACGGATGCAGGATATTGAATTCATGTATCAGGTTACATTTTTTTGTAAGTATATCTGGTTAATTTTTTTGTTTTTATGCCATAAAATAATTATTACACATACATAAGAATTCCTAAATGTCTGTATGTTGTCTTAGCTACTTACATATATGCTAGAAAAATGTATAAGCCACTTACATATATGTTAGAAAATTTTGAGTTGCATTCCAAGTGTGGATATTTCAGAGCATTGACTAAACTTCAGTCGGGCCTCAAAGGTCAAACAAGCTACTCTCTGTACTGGACAGAAAGAGCCGAATTCTCCATCAGCTCTGATACTGTGATATCATCAGGGTGTTTGAAAGGAGAGCAGCCTTGTTTTTTGTGACTCAAGGGCACTTCTAAGACTGTTTGGCTTATGAGTGTCTGAGTCTTTATTTCACATGACTAGAGACTTCCCAGAATGTTAATGTTTAGTTTTGAAAGCTGAGGAATTTCTTTAGCTTCCTTCCCCACATTCAAGACATTGAATTAAAGACAACATTTTAGTTGTGACTCTGAGAATCTCACTATGATAGACATCGCAGAAGATGGAACTATCATTTTCAGAATGAGTCCTTCCTGTTATAGAGGTCACTCGAGATAAGAACTGTACATGTACACAGTTCATGCCTAATCCATGCCTTTAAAAAAGCATTTTCAACGAAAAATGTTCATCACCGATGCGGTTTACTCTATATTTGGGTTTTAATCATGTTTAAGCTTTGAAAATATACATTTATGCATACATTTTCTGTAATACATCTGAACATGCATCATATATGTGCTGTCCCATAAACAGGAAGCAAAAGAAGAAGAGGAACATGAAGAACCAGACGCATTCTGAATGTTCTCCGCAGTCACAAGACTCAAGGCAACAGATGCAGAGGATCACTTCTGCATTTACTTCTCTGAGGGGGAAGCAGAGAGCCTGGCTGACAAAACAGACTGCCCCGTTTGAGCTGGCCTGAGAACAGTTTTTTGGTTTCTTTTGTAATGGTTGATGTCAGGGATTGAGTAAGTGAAGCTGGTCAAGGAACCCGTTCAACTGCACCTACTGCTTATCCGTGTCTCTACTTCTATTCAAATATAGCATAGTGGGTGTTCTCTCTATTCTCCGGCTTTCTATGCTGTTTGTATGCGTTGGATTCAATTACACGGGGGGAGGGGTGTGTTTTAGCATAGTAATGTTTCACCAGACAACTGTAATATGGAATAATATGGAATAATATAATATGGAAACATCTTCAGTTGGCATTGTCCTTCTTGTTATTTCGTCCTTTTGTGGCTGACATAAAATTTTCAGACATTTTTTTTGTGCTTTGGAAAGTTTTTGTTTGTTTGTTTTCACTTGTCAGGCTCTGATCTTTGCTGCCCTCTTGGTCTTAAGTTTTCATCTCTCTTTTTCTCCTTATTTTTGTGCATGTGTATTTATTTCTTTCTCTCTCTCTCTCTCTCTCTCTCTCTCTCTCTCTCTCTCTCTCTCTCTCTCTCTCTCTGTGTATGGGGAGGTCATGTCTGGTGTTCTCATATTGCTTGCACCCTTGGCCTGATAAAAACCTGCTGTGGAATTTTGACCCCATTTCTCTTTCCTCCCTCGTCTCCGTCACGCTGCCATATATGGACTGCATCTCGTCACACTGGCTCACATGCACACACCATGCTGGTGAGGTCTACCAATAAAAGAAAAAAAAGAATGAATATGCACATGGGTGTGTGACAGTGGTTGACCCATCAGATTGAAAGACTTTGCCCAAATGGGTGACATCACATTTTCCCTTCTGTGCCCTTTTTGTTCCTGGTTGTACTTATGTACAGATGAAAGATTATGTAACAGAGCGCGCGCTCTCGCTCTCTCTCTCTCTCTCTCTCTCTCTCTCTCTCTCTCTCTATATATATATATATATATATATATGTGTGTGTGTGTGTGTGTGTGTGTGTGTGTGTGTGTGTGTGTGTGTGTGTGTGTGTGTGTGTGTGTGTGTTTCTGCGGGTCAAAGTGATAGTGAATCATGCTTACTGCACTTCCTCTCTCCTTGTTGTAGACTTGCTGGACAGTCTGTTGCTTGGCTACTGTTACAGAGTCAACATTTTTTAAAGTTAGAATTGCTTATCTTCAACACGAACCGACTTCAGAAAATCGTGTGATACTCTGCTATGGTATTTCTTCACTGAGTGTAACTGCATGTATCTTGTGGTGGGACTGCATTAATAAACTAATCCTGGTTAAAGGAGCTCTGTACATGTGCGTGTGCGTGTGACCTCATGGTCGTACATGTGTTTGCACAGCTAACTAGGCAAGCCTTTTGAAGACACCACACAGTGCTGCAGAGCTGATTCACACAGACATCTTATGGATTCGTTATCCAATACGGTCGTCTGGTCGAAGCACGGGGTGGTTTGCATATGCGGCTGGGCTGTTTCCCACAGCCTAATCATCACCTCCGCAATCTCCATGTTAGGAGTCATCCCACGTCCATGCTTGAGACTGGGAGTTCATGCCTCCCATAACAAAAGGTCCTTGTCGCCTGTTGTGAGCCTTTGTCATAGGATGGCTGGCAAAGCAAAAATATTTAAATAAATAAATCAGAGTGGACTCTCTCTCTCTCTCTCTCTCTCTCTCTCTTTCTTCCTGAGGTTTGCTTCATCATGATTTCCTCCTCTCTCAATTCTTTCTCTTCTCCCCGCCCATTTGCCTCCCTTCACTGCTCTCACTCTCTCGTTCACGCTCACTCTCTCTCTCTGCTGCGCTCTCTCTCCCTCCCCCGACTCTGATATAGTGGATGAATACAGTGGGGTGTGGGGTCACGCTTGCCCCTTAGACATACAGACGGGCAGAAGAGACAGTGAAAGGCAGAGAGAGAGAGAGAGAGAGAGAGAGAGAGAGAGAGAGGGAGGAGAGAGGAACAAATCGGGGGGTCAGAAGAAGAGAGGAAGAACAGGAATGTGTACACTGTTGTGAAATCTGAAGCAGGAGGTGGTAGAGGTGGGGAATTGGTGGCTGTCTGCTCTCCTAGGAGTCTCCGTCAGGTTGGGCCCACTCCCCTCCACTGCCCTCCACTCCCCTCCACTGCCCTCCACTCCCCTCCACTCCCCTCCACTCCCCTCCACTGCCCTCCACTGCCCTCCACTGCCCTCCGTTCCCTTGGCTAACAGAATTACAGGCAAATTAAAAAGAAAATAGTAAAGTAGCTTTTACATTCCCTGAGGTCCGAGACAGGTTGGAAGATAAACAAGAAAATAAGTGAGAAAAAGAGTACTTGTTTTGTCCGTGTTGAGGCTCAGCTTCATATCATTTCAACTGTAATTATAAACTCAAATATTCAAAGCAGACTGCTAGTGAAAGGTTAGTATTGTTCTGAGTTTTTTCACATAGCAAAGTGCTCATTACAGAACACCATCACTTCTCATCTGTGGTTAGCTCTCTCTGTGCACCTGCTGATCCAGTGCTAGAGTTAATGCTTACTGAAACCTGTTTTCATGCAACTCTGTTCCTCCCTTTGTCTACATTACAGTCACAACAGTCTGCTGCATGAGATTCTGTGTGGGCGGGGCTATCTGGAGATGTAGTAGTGTTATTGTAAATACAATTTGTACGTTTGCACCCACATTTTCATGCTGTAGACCTACATACAACACATGGCCACTGATACAATGTCATAGCTTAGTAAAGCTTCAAGTCAATATTCAAGCTTCAAGTTTCATTGGAAGCACAGCACAATGAATATATTACAAACTACACAGTATGATATGAGATGACTTAGTATTACAGTGTTGTGAAAATATGTATCACAGACACAAATTGGTCCAATGCAGAACACAGCTAAACTTTCCTTTCTTTGTATTGCACTGTTGTGACCATTCTTCCAGTAGGAGAAATGTACACACTAATGAAAGATTTGTGTGATCACCTTCGCGTTCCTTCTGGCGGGGCGTGATTGGACGGCTGTTTCCCGCCTTCTCTTGTGTCTTCCCAAGAACCTCTCAGGAAGCCATGTCGAAAGGGAGGCTTGTGGGGAGGAACAAAAAGCCCTGTGATTTGCTACATTATAAACAGAGCCAGCCTGTCTCACTCTCGCATGCACGCACGCGCGCGTGCACACACACACACACACACACACACACACACACACACACACACACACACACACACACACACACACACACACACACACACACACACACACACAGCCGTATGGGCCAAGACACCTCCCCCTCCCAGCAGTGCTTGATCAACACAGTGGAGGGGGTCAGCACACATAAACAGCACAGCCCAGAGAGGCTGTTGGAAGGGAATTCCAAGATGCGTGGCACCAGAAACACAAGGAACGGCCATTTGATTTCACAACAGCAGGGAGCGTGAAACACATCGGTGCTTGTGAAAGGACAGCAGCCTCAGCCTACGTGACCGCAAAGTATGACCATTAACGACATTCCTCAACTGATTAATAACATGACATGCAATATTACGAAATCTCAACTGATTAGAATAGAATTGTGCCATACGTGATCAATCCAAAATGCAAACAAGACTGCTTAATTAAAACAATCGCAGCCCTCTATTTATGTGGGGTTAATGAAGACGCCCAGTTTGGAAAACAGCATTTATGTTTTGGGGTGATGTTTACTTTGATCATTAACAGTACGGAGAATTACACAGGGTTCACGTTGCAAAAGAAAAACAGTGATGATACACTCGATATAAATAGTAATAAGCTGAGGCGCTGGATAAGCTTTGTTTTCTGTCTGTCTGTCTATCTCACTCTCCTTGCCTGCAGAACAACAGGCAACTGCCACGAATAAGATCCCTTGCCTTATCTTACCCTTTCACCACTCTTTGGTGAGTCGAACAAGTTGGGGCCTGTCCAATTCTCTTTCTTTCTTTCCCCGTTTCTCTGCTCGCCTTTGCAGAACACAACCAGCCATGACATCAGCACCATTTATTTACCATGAGAAACTACCAGTCAGCTGTTGAGCCTCAGCATAATGCTGTTACAAGAGCAGGTGGTAGTTTCTTCGGGCACTCAGATACTGCTCGTCTAAAACTATAAACCACTCCACAAATAGATGATCAGGCCATAACCTACTCGCAAAGGCCAAAATCTAAAGACAAAAAATATTGGAATAGAGTTGCCCTTCTAAAAGCAAACTATTAATAAAAATAAGTAAACACAAGTCCATTTCATTTTCCGTCTGTGCATCAGTTAAATTCATCATTTGCGTATGGGACCAGACAAGCTTACTGTAGCATATGTATTATGCTACTTTTTGAAGTCGCTCTGGATAAGAGCGTCTGCTAAATGCCATAAATGTATGCTCACATTTCAGTATCCTGTTTTGTCAAAATAAAGTGAAGTGAATTGAGGAAATAAATAAGGGTAGTGAAAAAATACTGCACATTCGAACGAGAAGAACAAACAGATTCGTCATTTATCATCCGCCAAATAGCGTCGGTTTGGTAATCTGCGCCGAGATAGGCGCACAAAGAAACCGCCAGGGAGCCTGAACAATCAAGTATTATTCCAACATGCCTTCAAATAAACGCAGCACCCACGCTGTGTAGGATTTGGAGTAGGTCTGCTGAGCTGAGAACAGTTTTGCAAGGCCCTTTACAATCGCCCGCTTACAGATTTTGACAGTGGAAGGTGGTCGCTGATTAGTTTATAACAGTAAATCCACCCTAAGCATCGTGCAATCAAGCAGGAAACGACTCGCTTCCTAGTCAACCAGGAAACGACTCGCTTCTCGTCACGGACGTTCTTGAACTGCGATCGCCCTCGTCTGGGCGACAGCCGGTAGTGTTCGCTCAGTAAAATTCCACTTGCACCCTGAAGTCACAGTTGGTTGAGCACAGTTTCGACTGCAGAGGTGCAGACATGTTAGTCATCCCACGCCGGCAGCCCTTGAACCCTCAGTAGTAATTGTGCCTAATGGAATCTTGCTGAAGTACTCCAGACTTGATAAGAAAACAGACATTCCGGTCAATTCTCTAGCCCCACCCAGACATAATAGATTAGAACAGCAGGGGTGGGAGTCAAATGAGGGAGCCAGTCTCAGCCAGTGAGCGTGTCTACATGTGTGCCTATATTTAAGTGTTTGTGGGTTACTTTAATTGTTTAGAATATCAGATAACAACGGACACTGCTATATGGTGAAAAGAACGTGTACAAAAAGCTTCATTTTGTGACTATTGTAGCCATTATGCATATGTAAAATATTAACAGCCTTCCTGTTGTGGTTTCTCTTAACATTGGCAGGAAATTACATTGGATCAACATGACATTGTCCCTTGGGTTAGGCTACTGATAAATGTGTGGAGAATAAACACATTGTAACCTAATTTGAAGTGAGTGGTATTACTATAACGAATAAATTGGCTAAGCCAGAACCGTTGAGCAATACAAGCTTCCTTACGATATCATAAACACTTAAAATACAATTCAATTAAAATACATACTGTTAAGTATAAGTATATATAGATGTAAATATGCTAAAATAATTATTTTGGGATAAATCATAATTAGCTATTCGTGATCAGGGATATTTCATTAAGTTACACATAAGTATGGCTGTTGTGGGCTTATATTTGATTATTAATACCTTTAAGGTTAAGTCTATACACCTAGAATAAAGTTCACAAATCGTACAGAACACTAATATACAATCTTTATTATTTTATCTACAATTCAATGGAATGCGTGTAGGACACCGATAATAACAAATACAAATAACAAAGTCTCTGTTATTTAAAGTCGTATAAGATACACATCTAAACGTTTTTTTACAGCATTATCATTGCGTGATATCATTTTGACGTTCAACATTGTAACATTAGACCTACTACTCCCACTAGCGGACATATGTAAGTATTAGGTGATGGTGACGAACCATAACAAACATGGCGACCTGCATTTAACAAAGTCGGTAAGGTTTTAAATGTGTACTATCAATCACAAACGTTTATGTTTTTTACTATCCATAAAACGTGTATAGATGATAAATTGGTCGGACTGTAGGTTGTTTAGTTACTTAAAGTCTGTGAAAATAATAGCGTCGCGCACTGTGCTAGGTTACTATTGAGGAGAAACGAAATACGAAGTACGTACATGCAACCATCAAAAACTACCCGTTTAAAATATCAATCTTACCCCAGTAGCTGAAGAATGACAATTTTATGTTAATCTTTAATATTTCTGAGACATGGATCTACAAGAAATTACACGTTACGCCACACGAATAGAAAAACTGCACAAAGACGGCAACTATGAAGACATTTCATCTTTGCTGACAGACCTCTGCAACACTCCTGTCGTCCTTTCGCAGCTGCAGAACACAGCCATTGTCCAAACTCTTTGTCAGCTCGTGAAGTCATGTCCAGTAGCGGCTGTTCGTAAAACGGCCAAGGATCTGCTCTCAAAATGGAAGCAGGTGTGCAGTTCACCATATGAACACAAAAATATAAAACACAGGAGTAAGATAAAAGAATGTGAACCAGATGACAAAGATAAAACTGAAATAAGTCAATCTGTTCCCATTAGCACACAGCACCCACATACTGGCAACATACTTGAGCCAGATAACGTGAACCAAGAACTAACAAGTCAGGCATCTGGCTTCAGTGTGGCCTCAGGTCAGCTGTCTCCTGAAGGCACTAAGTCATTAAAGGAGGCAGGAGAATTTATGAATACACATAAAGCAGAGGTTAACCAGGCTGTTGCATCAGATTTGCCAAGTTACAATGGAGAGGAAGATTCAGGAGCCACCTCTACGATTACACCTCAGCCCGCTACTGAGAGCACAAACTTGAGAGCAAAGTGTGTAGAGCTGCTTCTCCGAGCCCTGACCCCAGATCAGGAAGCAGACGTCGAAGCCACGACCCAGCTTTCCACCTTAGCCCACACCATCGAGAAGCACATTCACGCTCTCCACAGCCAGAACCAGCTCAAGTACAAGTCCTGTGTAAGAAGCAAGTTGGCTAACCTGAAGAACCCCAAGAGCCCTCACCTCCGCCAGGGCCTGCTTACAGGAGCCCTGCCTCCTGAGGTGTTCGCACGAATGTCCTCAAAAGAAATGGCCGGCGAGGAGCTCCAGCAACTGAGGGAGGGATACACGGCAGCGGGCATCAGTGAGCACCAGCTCCCTTGTGGTCCAGGAGGGATGCGGACCACCAAAGTACGCTGTAGACGCTGCGAGGCCATGGACTGCACTGTAACGCAGGTTTGCCGCGGGACGCTCTTCCTGCCTTCCTGGGTGAAGAACAGCAACACAGATGAGGAGGTTGTGACCTTTGTGACCTGTGCTGGATGTGGGGAGCAGTGGTACCATAGCCGCTGGGTGTGCCTTTGAACAGGCCTCTGAAAGGTTAATATCTATTTACTGCTGTTTTAGCTAAGGTCAAAATGTATTTTACAATGTACTTAAATATTTCAACAGTGCAAAAATATATATATTTTTTATGGATGTGAAGCACTTTTTTAAAAAACAAAAATGTCCAGTGTGCATAACTGAGGACCTTTATTGTGTACCATCCTCAAAGCAGCTCTTTTCAGAGAGATAGTAGAAATACCTCTAGCTATGACCATGTGTATAACAGAAATATAAAATCTGTGCTTCAGGAATATTGAGGACGGGAATGCACAAATGTTCTCATTACCCCTTTTTTGCTTATGCAGGACTTGCCCTAAACAAATCATAAACATTATCTGAGAAACACAAGGACTATTCTCAGATCAGCACAAAATGGAACTAACGTGTCACGATGTAGAATAATTATCTGGAGCAATCTTCACTCCAGTACCCTTCTTGGAAACTCATCTTGTGCCACATGCAGTGAGCATGTGACTGGATTTTCTGCCCAAGATGCGGTTCGGATACAGATTTCCCATCATGCTTCAGTCAAAAGTTTCTCACTTCGCCAATATGCATGTACCTTTTCGATACCTTCAAAAATGAAGAGTCTCTTCTGAGAGATGGCAGTGTTAGATCACTGTTTTAGAGTTAAACATATGTTTTGAGCGTTGGGTTAATTGGTTCATTTTAACAGTAATTTGTATATAAATGGAAACTGGTAAATGCTCAGTTTGGGGGGAAAAGGTTTTGTGTGTGTGTGTGTGTGTGTGTGTGTTTTGGTGGGTGGGTGTCTGCTTGTCACAGTTCTGTCACTTATTCCAATTATGATCAATAATCCTTGGGGAATGCCTATATCAAAAACTTTGCAATAATGGTTTCTTTTATGTGAAACCATTATTTTTGTATAACCCACTCTTAAGGTTTTATGTTTTAAGGTCATTGCAGTTTTGACACTCCCTTGCACACTATAAAGTCCACTTGGTTACTTTATGACTGAATGATTAGACTTGCCTTTGTAAACTGAATGATACTATTGTGTTATGTATAATGATTACTGTTATGTATAATGATTACCATAAGTATGTTTGCTGGATTTTTACATGGTAAAAGTTTGATAAAGACTTGATTGCCTCTCTTAACTGACTAGCTGTTTTAAATTGTGTAACTAATCTTTGTTCGTTGCTTCAACAAAATAAATGCTTAAGAAGGTCCGTAATCTTAATGCAGTGTGCATTTGGTCACATGAGTGTCAGGGAATGCTCTCAGAAGACCAGGGGTGCCAAATCTTGGGGAAATTCCAAAAGATATGAAGCGTGAGGTGGTGGTTGAAGGATAACACCGCATATAGCTTACAGCCCGTCGATACTCCCCGATAAACTAACGGTAATGTAATATGAAATCCTGTTTTTAGAAAAGTGCTCTTTGTGAAACTCGCCAATTTTTGAAGGTTGGGTTTTATAAAACCTTTCAACTATATGCTTAGCGTAGACGCTAACTAGTCAAAATAGCTTTTTTTTAAATGAATGGCTTTCATGCACTGGAATGTTCCTACAACTAGTTCATAACATTACATTGTAATGCATTTCTTTGCAAACCGCTGCCTAAATACAAGCTATCGTGTTCTGTTCCCCTCTAGTTTCCAGTCGTTCGCATGAATTTAAATAATACCTCCTCAGAATTGTGGGCTACGACAGACAAATGTGAAATATAGGTTAACATACCTACTTAACTTGGGTTTCTTTTCGGCCATGGATAATTTCGAGAAGTAAATATTTTAAGTATGGTATTTCTTTGTATTTCGATAACTGAATTTATTGAACAATCCTGAAATTAATTTTGACCGCATTATTGAATCCCGGAGGTGACTCCGTTGTCATCTTTGTGGTCATTTAAATGCATGCCTTTTCAAGCAAAGCAGACGGTTGTTGAGTACGAATGACCCCCATGAGGTTTGCCTGGATTAACTTTTGCGATAAACGAAGCTCTGTCACACAACCCGCCCAATGATCCGTGGACACTGAAAGAAGGTGTCATGCTGTGCTAAACTTATGTAAGCCTAGAAACCTCCTACGAGATGAAATAACTATATGTTCCTTATGTAGGTTAAGATTAAAATAAGTTCTACATTTGCCTACCAGGACTGTCAAAGACTATCATGTCCATTAAACGTGCTTTCGAAGTGTTCTGGAAATTCTTGACTGATAAGATAAAGAACAGAATAGTTAATGTTTGTCTGTTTGTATCAGGTCTCGTGTGTACGTCATGGCCGACAAGTCGACTCTGCTAAAAGTGATTTTACTGGGAGATGGAGGTGTGGGCAAATCGTCTCTCATGAACCGCTATGTGTCCAACAAGTTCGATACGCACCTCTTTCACACCATCGGCGTAGAGTTCCTTAACAAGGAACTAGAAGTGGATGGACGACGGGTCACATTACAAATCTGGGACACCGCCGGCCAAGAGCGATTTCGCAGCTTACGCACACCTTTTTACCGAGGCTCCGACTGCTGTCTGCTAACGTTCAGCGTGGATGACAGCCAGAGCTTCCTCAACCTCAACCTCTGGAGAAAAGAGTTTGTCTACTACGCTGATGTGAAGGAACCCGAGAGCTTTCCTTTCGTTATTCTCGGGAATAAAATTGACGTGTCTGGGCGGCAGGTGGCAAAAGAAGAAGCGCAAAGATGGTGTTGTGAAAACGGCGGGCACCCATACTTCGAGACTAGTGCGAAAGACGCGACAAACATCGTGGAGGCTTTTGAGGAAGTGGCGAGGCGAGTAATAGCCTCGGACGATAAACAAGAGCCTCTACTGTCTACACACACTGTAGAATTGCGCAGGAAATCACGCTCTGATCCCAGCTGCTGTTGATGACTTGTAATGCGAGGTGACGTGTATGATTGTTTAAAAGCTGTCGCACGGAGCTTTTGGCCAGCAGGCGGCGCTTTAAAGGAAGGAACTGTACTTCCATTACCACTATGCCTTGAGAGGTTTAAAAAGCTCTGCTCAAGCGCAGGTGTGGGACGCTACGTTACCACTCACAAGGTCGAGTAGCACCACTGCCTTGAAGCATAGTTTCTGATGTTTGATGTAAAGCCGTTTCATTTATAAACGTGTGTAATCATTTAATTCTTCATTGTGTTATGTATCAGGAATGAATTCTTAAATGACATTGGAAATTTAGTACATTTCAGTGGGATTATCACTCAGGGAGTCTGAAGAATTTTAAGGCATGTAGGGTGGTTGCCTCATTTACTGAATGTCCCGTATCTGTTACTTTGGAAAAGGCCACTATATAGAGAAATCCAATACATAAAGAGAATTTTTTCTTTTTTGAAAAAGGTTTTTTGAACAGTGTTTGATACTTTGATGCATTGTGGGCTATATTGTAATGCTTTTTCTTTTATGGGAATTTAGAAAAATTTATACTGTGTAATAATTTCCAGAACATTTACTAAAAACATAAGGACTAGTGGTGAAAAGCTCACAGACTTTTCAGTGACCATTTTTTTCTCAGTAGTGGATTTTCTGTCTTGATTGACAAATATTCAGTTGGGCATCTTTAAAACAAGAACAATACTAAAACATTACTTATATGCACTACTGCTAGCATTCTACTCCGTGTGTGATTAGCTAACAAGCAAATTACATAAATATACACTCCTACACTCATTAACATTTTTTTTGTCCAGTTCTCAACTGATCAGTCAAGTTTTCATGTGATCTTGTTTTTCTTATCTAGTATTTTATATATAGTTTTAATGGTTTTTTTTCAGTATCATCTATCTCTTTGGTTGTTCCCCTTCTTCCTTCTGTGCAGAGGATAACAAGCTATTCATATCAGTGCCCTCATGGTAAAGTCAAACTCCAAATGAGATTAAAGTCAGACTCCAAATGTCACTGGTAAGGACAGTGACAGGAGCTCAGTGGTCTTACTCATTTTAAAATCAATACTGACCTGCAGTGAGTTTGTAATACAAAGGAATGCTCTTCTTATGTATGCTCTTTGATAAACGGTACGGTCTGTTATGTTGTGATCATAGAAATATTGTGAATAATGTCAAATTACCAATGTGTCGAAAAGAAAAAGAAAAGAGGCCGCCCACCCTGACAGCACAAGGAGGAACTGTGAATGTGTGTGTAAGTGTGTGTGATAAATATGACTCCCACATTTACCACCGATGTAAAATGTGCAAAACATGGCTGCAGACAGCAGAGACAGTGTACTGTTAAGAAATTAAATCTTCACAATTTTGTTTTTTTTTTTCTTCTATTATGCCTACAGTCTGATTAACTGTTGCTAGTTGCAGAAAACAACTCAAATAGCTGAGTGACCAAAGTAAAGATAATTCTTAGGTAGTGTGTGTGTGTGTGTGTGTGTGTGTGTTATAAGCTAAATTATACACACATGTAATTAACTCTAATTAACAGATTTTACACAGTTCCAGTTCCAATGTGCACATTAATCTTTTTATTGTCTCAAACAGAGACACCAAAGAGGAGGAATGTACGGTTAGTAAGACCCTGGTAAGATTTTCAAAATGGCTTGCCATATTAGTAAGTACTCCACCAGATGGCATCAGAAATCTGCATACATACTTCTTCAGCAGTGTGTCACCATCACTGGTGTGAAAACATTCAGCATTACTGCAGCAGATGGAATGAAGCAGATTGTATAGTATTTCTACTGTTGTAGAGGACCCTTTCTTGTTACTACCAACTCTGTTAGATCCCTTTCTGGTTTTCTATTTTCTGGCTTTCTATTCAGCTACAGCATAAATGTAGAGATATACTATCAAGCACATTTGGTATGGAATCGGTTGACAGAATATCATGGCCTTCATTGTTATATGAACAAAGTCTTGTTTCTGTAATAGACAGATACTGTACATAAAGATGACTGATGAACTTCTCAAGTGGATTGCTGAGTAAACACAAAAAGACAGGTCATGTGGATCATAGAAAATATCATTTTTACTAGAGAAGGTTACAAAAATCACTATACAGGATTCATAAAACATATGACTTTTCAAATTAAATGGACTATGAAACATCTAGGACTACAATTTCCATCAACATACAATGGGTTATTTTCTTGGGGGGGGGGGGGGGGGGGGGGGGCACTGCCTACCATAGTTCATCAGAACAGTGGACTACACATCACCTACAGAAACGCAAAAGAAAAAAAATAGAATATCATCTCTCCTTCATGCAATAACAAGGGAACGATTGAACATCCAGGCACACATCTTTTTATACAAAACAAAAGAAAAAGGTGTTATTGGGCACATCCCTGCAGTCACGTCCCTTTAACAGAACATACAGCAAGAAACAGTTTATATTCAATAATAATACCACTGTATGTATGGACAACATTAACATGCTTATGAGTTTTTGAGACATCAGAAAGATGAGTTAGTGTTTAAATGCTTTGAGAGAAATTGAAATAAAAGAGAAAAGTGGTGAGAATCATAAGCAGTAATAATGAAACTCCTGTAATTTTACGTGGCAGTTTTGTGATGACACACAGTATATCAACATATTAAAGGAATCACTGATCAACTCACAAAACTTTTGGTAAATATCAATTTAGCCACGAAAGATTCCACAAGAAGATAGCAAAAACCACCAAATTCAAAAAACATTTATAAACAAAGTTAAATGGTTTATAAAATGGTTTATAGTAATGTGTTGTAGATAGTGTTTTTAAATATATCACTATAATTCTACTAATTTGAGCACGTTATCCACCAGAGATATGATGGCACATTACCTTAATATTTCGTTTGCTGGTCACTGGTGGAAAATGAGATTAGCATTCCTTAAGGAACATCTACAGCTGGAGAGGCAGCGGAAGCAGTCTGGGGATCTCTGTGCCTTTCCAGTTGGTATTTGTCACTAGAAGCTCTTTTTTCTACTGGGAACACGATACTCCATTCAGTGTTTAATCAGGTTGTTGTGCCTTATTGCACATTTTATATTTTTACATTATTATTTAAATTTTAATTAATCATATACATCTAATTATAATTTCTTTTCTTAATGTCTTTATATATAGTGTAAAATTGGCTTCTTAATTATTTTAGAATTCTCTTTGCTTCTTATATTTGGCTTAAAATGTTTATTTAGCAGGACGACACTTCAAAGAGAACTTATTTTGCAATAGAGAGAAATTCTGAAATATAAATGAGTATATGGTCTTTAATTTTAGAATAGTGCAATGTATCAAGTACCAGTATAAAAGGAAAAAAAAGATTAGTAGTTAAAAAAAGATCAGAAAAAAGAAAAGTTGTGGTATTCAAGAAAAAGAGAGAAAGAGACCAGAGAAGTATCATATTAAATCTGGCATACAGTGAGTATTAAAAAAACCAACAACATTCATACTTTCACACATTTATATATATTTATATATGTATAAAACACCAAAAAGGAAGTTCCTGCAAAATGTCTGTTATGCGTTAGTGCAGACAGTAACAGTTGTGAGGTAGTGCCATACCTCAACAGTGCGTTACAAAGACCCATCCATTCAATGCAGTAACAGCCATGTTTTGACATGTCTGAATGCAATTCGTTTTTACTTTTACTTTTTAGCCATTAGCCACAAGCACTGAAATGATTACAAGTTTTGGAATAAAATACATGCATTTTCATATAACCTTACCAGCACCAAGTAAAACACACCTAAAATTTCACAATCCGTGAAAAGGGTCAGTCATTTCTTACGTTTGTCATATAAAACTGATAACTAATTTCACATCATGTTTAAAACGGCCTATAACTATGTTATGGCATTGTTGTAATGCACTGTTGAAGTAGCGCACTGTTGAAGTAGCGCACTACTACGCTTTGTTAGTTAGCACTGCTTTGTACTTGAGCGTATGTGTGGATTTAGTTGTGGGGTTAGGAGCAGGGTTACAAGCTGAGCTGAAGGTGGACTTGGAGGCCAGTCGGCCTTGGCTTATGAGTAGGAATTGAGGCCCTCCTTGGAACGTGACTGCACGTCTTGCAGTTCGGCATCGTCCTTGGTCTTGATGTCCTGGTAGTCGTGGGTCTGCTGGCATGCCCCCTTCAAGTATGCCCAGTTAGCCGACAGGATCATGAGATAGTGGATCTGCGGAGAATTGGGAAAGAGGAAAGATAGACAAACAAACAAACAGACAGACAAACAGAGAAGAAAGAGAGGAAGAGAAAGTGATGGGGAGGGAGGATTAGCAGTGGGTGGGTTAGTTAGCCGAAGCCAGCTACATGAGTTAGGGTACAATCAGTTAGTCTCTATAGAACCTTTCAAGTGATAAAACCTTAATTAAATTACTATAATACGTTATATTACATAAAATTATGTAAACAGATGTTAGTTAATGAAGGTACAGAGTACCACACAATGCATGGTTATATAATAATTTTAATTTGACACAGATGTTAGTGAATAAGAGACAATGAATGGGAAAATTAACAATGACACTGCTTAGAGTTAAAAGCTTTTTCAATAAATAAAAAGCCAGAGAAATCTTGTTCTACATATTAAATGTTTATTATCCCATCAGTATGACTTATAAAACCTCCTCTACCTGTGTGAAAGTAATACTACATCTGAACAAAAGGCCAAAAGTCAGTGCTGAACACCACAACAAATGCTCTAAATGTGACAGATGACGTCTAGTTCCAGCTCTGCAGGCACAAGATACTCTCAAGATCAGTGTGAAGTACAGTTCACGCCCTTCACGGGTACATTCGATGAAAAAGTCAACATGAGAGCTGTATTGGAGCCCAGTGAACCAAACGTTTCTATTGTCCTTTCCATTCACCTCGAGAAATGGACTTGTTTGACCCTCCTTAGCTACACTGCTTGACCTGCTCTTTCTGACTGACCGTCGCCTTGACTGCTGGTGCCTCAGGGCATGTGATGTGTGATCCAGTGGACAGGACGCGTCCCTGAATGCTGATCCTGGGTCCTGCTGCTGCTGCTTGCCTGATCTTAATCCTATTTGTTAGGTTCTATGGGACACACAGAATCTGATGCCTTTCTATCTACTGCACTGGTGTCAAGTTAGAAGTTAATATGCGGGCCCTTCATGGGACACCATTGGCTTGCAAAGTTCTAAAACCAACTGGACACACTGAATGCACGGAACGAACAGAGACGACGATTAACAGTTATCCCTGGTAAACACTGAGGTCAATTAATTAAATGGACATTTCTTTTCTAAAGGCCAAGTGAAATAATTATGATATGGGAGAAACGCAATGATGTACTGCTGCTACGTCTTCTTGACAATGAAAATAATCCTCAGTAAGCTACTGTATGGTCCATGGTGTCAGTAGTACTCTCTCTTAACTCTACCTCCTTTTTGCTCCCTGTCTACCCCTCAGCCCATTTCTACTGCTCTCTCTTCCTCCTCTCCCTCTCTCCCTCCCACTGTCAGAGCACTGTCCATGATTCACGACTGCCCCCTCAAAAACCAGAGTTTAAAACTTAGTGGTGTGGGCGTGACCGTGGCTCTTAAACTTCAGGACGGCATAGTTATACGTGGTGGCCATCATGTAGATGAGCTGGGAGGAAGAAAGCAGAGGAAAAGAAGAGCGAATGGGTGACATGGACCTCAAACTTTGGTCCTGAACAAATGGGAGTCAGTGGGAGCACTCTTAGCATTATGTAAGTAATATGTTTGATTACATCATCATGCACAGGAATGCCCTTTGAGTAGAGCTGCACTGAAACACAAACTAAATCAAGATGACAGCACTAACGTGACTCCAATGACCAACATTCTTCAGTTAACACCATGCGGTGACACCCAATCAGTGCCACTCATCTCAATAATCTTATGGCAGAATGTAAATGCATGTCATTCAGTGAATACATGAACAAAGATTAAATGGTTTGAACATGACAAAGTGAATTCATAAACGGTGTGTGTGGGTTTCTAAACGACCGTATTAGTCTTACCAGTGCAATCACGGTGGCACCAGCTCCAGCACATGCAACAATGTAGAGATGGTAGGACAAATAGAACTGCCGTGGGAGAAATGGAGGTTGTATTAGAACATTCAATGATTCACTCTCTGAATGGTTTCCTCTGAATTCACTCACTGATTCACTCTTCTCCGAGCTGTACATGTACATTATAAAAAAAAAAAGGATACAAATAAGAATCATTCACAACTTGCTTAAAATATAGCTTACCATTTATTTGTTATGCTTTGCTATATGCCATGTTTCTGTAGAAAAAGCATTATGCACCGTATTATGCATCTGTAAGGACATGTTAAATTAAGATAATGGGTTGACATGTACCTCACTGGTGTTACAGATGTCAGCCAAGGTCTGCCCACATGCTTTGCCAGGTTCTGCATTCCAGGGGATAACTCCTGACACAGGACGGTACACC
>NC_137514.1:9802500-10010000 GCF_041902795.1 Electrophorus electricus | reverse complement strand
AGGAAACATCAGTGCAATCAAAATGAACATACGCACACTTAGAGGCAGCAGAGTCTTCACAGTCCTTTCTCGAACCTTGAGACACCGCACAAACAAACAAACAAACATTAAGGTGGGAAAACATCAAAGAACCCATTCTGAACCAAAGCCATCTAACACAGTAGAATGTTCTACTGAGGATCGAGTAGACACCGACATGGTCCATAAGAGGTATAATGCCTTTAAACAAGAAGCTCCAATTTCTTTAACAAGAAGATAAAGGCGGTCAATTAAAAACTCAGACAAGGAGAGCCTTAAGCCTCAGAGATGGCCATGAGATGCTGAGATAAAGACCCAAAGCTCTCAGATGAATAGTTGCATAAAGGACCATTGCATAATGGACCTACCCCATTAATGCTAATGAAGTCATGAAGCAAGCAGAGAGCTGGCAGAAGCACTAGCTGGTTCACAACAAAACAAACTCCAGCAGTGGCCCGAGAGCTAACAGAGGGTTTAGGATTAGAGATGGCTCAGGAAGCTCTATTCAGACAGCTCGAATCTTTTTGGGAGAGAAAATGTCCCTATGGAGAAACTGTTTCATTGCACTGATTTGAGAGTATAAATGCTGTTTTCTTAAAATGGTTAACACCACAATTTTGGTAGATGGGGTTTGACCAGGTATAACAATTTGGGTTGTATGTAAAGAAGCCTCAGTAACACCTCTGTAACCAAGTAATAGGTAACTGTTCCTTTCTTAGCCCTAACTGTGGTCATCTAGTCCTCCACAAAACCCCAGATGGGCATCTGTGAAAATGCCAGTGTCCATCTGTGTTTGCCTGCAATGAAAGTGAAAGAACAGGGTGAAGCCAGGCAGGACATGCTTTTAGATATAAAGGAAATCAATTGGCTATTCATTAGAGCAGAATTTAGAGAGTAACTGACTCATCTCTCTCTCTCTCTCTCTCTCTCTCTCTCTCTCTCTCTCTCTGTCTTTCCCTCTCTCTCTCTCTTTCCCTCTCTCTCTTTTTTGTATTTATTCCTCCAGGTATTTATCCTCTCAGTCATGAAATTTTACAACCCCAGACCATCACGAGAGTTATGAATAAGGCTCTACGGTTCAGTGAGCATGCTTACTCAGCTCTGAGTTTTCCTGCCTCTTATTCCTAACATGTGCAAAGTAAACTGATGGCAGATGTTCATCTCAGCACTGATGCACCTGAGGCCTGAGAGCTGGGAAATTGGAAGCCTTTTGCTAAATGGCCCACACTAAAGGCACATACTCATACAGCCGATGCACAAGACCCTAAAATATTATTGCCCCTGCTTGTGTAGCTACGATTAACACCACCACTAAACTGAAGCCACGTGAACATTCAGGAACTGCATGATGGCAAATAAAATTGGAGGAGCTTGTAAAAAAACAAGGCTCCAAGCCTTACTGGGCCTCAAAGGGAAGGGGCCGATGAGAACTGTGTTCCCAGTTAAGAGAACAGATCAACTTCATCTCCACCCCGACCTCTGAGTCCTGCATGCGGAGACCTGACTTAGTGCTTAGCTGGAGACCAGCTCTGTTTACACTGGCTAGGGTAGGAAGATGGCTTAGGAGCAGAGCAGACCTAGATGGGTAATAATTCGGAATGTCTGTCCTCCTTCCTCATCCCTCCAGGGGCAGTTCCCGCTTTGCTCAGATGCAGTTGCTGTCATACGCCACAGAGGGGCGCCAGAGAGGCTGCTCGAGAAGCCACAGTTAAGAAGGCAACACTGTCCCTATGGCGGACTGATAAGGTGCATTTTAGAAGTTATTCAAAGGTGCAAATTCAACTCTGAATATTATGCTAATATATATAAGCTAAAATCACTAATTTAAAATTTCCAAAATAATTAGTTATTCTATCAAAATTCCACAAAAAACTCAAAATCCACAATTTATTTATTATTTAGTCCCAGAGTCACTTCTAGAGTCAGTCCAGAGATGTGTAAACCTAATTTTTTGCTGTAATCTCAATATTAAACCATTAGAAACATGATATGGAAGCTGATTAAACCAAGTTCTAGACTAAAATGCACTTTCAAATCATTTGATTTCATTGTCTTCATCACAATTATCAATGTGATCTGGTCTGTGATGTGGTGAGGTTTATGCTAATTTGAATTTTAAAAACTCTTTGCAGAGGCCTGACAAAAAATTTGAAAATGATACAAAAGACTTCCTCCTCCCACAGTGAGATACAAGGCTGAGTGTGCTCCTCTCGCAGCTTTTTAAAAGGGGCCAGCATGTTCTGATGTTTATTTGCAAAGTTCTCCATAAAGCTGAGAAATCTGTTCCCTCAGAGTCTTTATTCAGAGCCATACAGTAGAGACGGTGCCAGACAGTTTGGGCCAAGGTTTAGTGAAATGAAAGAGTGATGGAAAGCAAAGGGATAAAACACAGAAGAGAAAGGGAGAGAGAGAGGGAGAGAGAGAGAGGGAGAGAGAAAAGCATTTTTGGGCCTGGAGGCTCATGAAAAGTGGTTGTCATGGAAGCATGTTACCCACGACCCAGTTGAGTGCACCCACAGCTGACTGTTTCTGCGTTGCCACAGTTTCCACACACTTCCCACACATACGCTATCCCAGGGGTGTGTGTGTGTGTGTGTGTGTGTGTGTATGTGTGAGTGAGTGAGTGAGTGAGTGGAAAACAGCCAAGAGATAGAGAGAGAGAATCTGAGAGTGAGACAAAATGTATCCGAACTTTAACAATAATTATTTTTAAAAATCATCAGGGGTCAGGGCCTCATAAGCCAGTGTCTCCTGGTGCTGCTGCTCTGTCACGATGCCCTTTCCATTTCAGACAGTCAGTCACCCCACACAGTGAGCAGGGTCACTACCTCCCACTAGCTGTCTCCTTCACTACATACAGTTACACAGAGCCAGGTGACTTACTGCTGGGTTTTATTCATGAGCCAGTACCACCCAGAAAGGTTCGAATTAGTGATCTACCACCTAAAACTTTATGAGGTTAAAACCAGATTAAGTCTGTCCCTGTGCTAAAGTGGTATAAGGGATTGCTCCCTGAAGTTGCTAATCTGAAATTATGCTTAATTTCCAACCAGCAAATCTGACCTGTAAGGTTTTCATTTTGGTTATGCACTAATGTACTGACATTAGTACTAATGTAACTAATGTACTGACTGTGTACTAATATCACCAATGTACTCTAATGCTAATTAGTCAGCTCTCCTTTATATGGCTGACAATGCTGCATAAAAATCTTTATTCAAGTCTGTGACTATATAAAGGGGCACCGTCCATATTTCTTCCAAAGGCCATTCGTTTTTAGGAGTCATGAATATTAATTTATAGGGCAATTTTCCTTTAGGGATTAAATTGCTCTCAAGCAAAAAAACCACTGACACTCTGTCGATTACGGCTGTTTCTCGACCGATCTGCTCAAGCTGCTGGAATGGAGCCATCTAATTTTTTTCCTTATGGCTTGTGGATCTGTGATTTTCCATGAATGCCCTCTATGTACAGTGCACCATTAACTACAGAAAAAGCAAGAGACTGATCTCAGATCAGTCACATTAGGGCATATTCTTAAATATTCTAAACTGATCTCAAACTCATTCGAACTGTGCCTTGTGTGACTCATGAGAACTGACCATACTATTAGGAACCAGCAGACTTGATATTGATGACATCTGAACCTACTAAAATGATACCGACTAGTATCTTAATAGTGACCATATCATTATGTTTTCACTATTAATGTTTTTACTGGAAATAATGTTCTAGGCCAGGGGTCTTATATCAAATATGAATTCAGCCTGCAACTATCTGAGAACAAATCTGAAAGATGAGAGGCAATGCAGCTACAAACAGCTACTGCCATTCATGACAGCAATATAACTTGATAAGCAGTGGTAAATTTCAGTCATGCTCAGTTACTGCTGTGCAGACTGTATAAAAAAGGTTGCCCATGTTGGTTACCCATAATCCCCAGGCAGTGCCAAATGTGATCTCACATAAAGCCAGGTATTAAGTCCATGCATGGCTGAACAGCCAGTAGGAACAGTGCAACTTTGGAGGGATGCATCCAGAAATTTCAATGGAAAAGTTCAATGAAATCTATATACTCCCGGAACTGGCCCATGACAGAGCAGACAGAGGGAGCAAGGCAGTAACGTATTCAGAATACATTATATCTCTGCCTTGTGGGAATAGTTTTGTTGATAGGTTTTTCCAATGAGCTGAGAACAGGCATGCAGTTTGTTTATGAATGGCAGAGGTCAGTAACTGGCAAGAAGAGGCTGGCCTCAGATCATCTTGCAGTGAGGCAGGCCTGCTAAAAGACAGAGTGTGTTTAGTGGGACTTAGTGGCTATAATTAAGTGAAGAGCATTTAGTTGCCTCCTTCTCAGCATCATCATGCCATACAAATCAATGACCGATTTGGTGGCTTTGAGCTCTGGTACTTTGTGTGTGTGTGTGTGTGTGTGTGTGTGTGTGTGTAGCCCTTAGCTCTTTATCTTCCATTCTGTCTAGATCCATAAATGCAGCCAAACTCAAGCAACTGTGCAGGCCAGGTCTCTTTCTTCTGACCTTCACCCTTGCACGCACACACACACACACACACACACACACACACACACACACACACACACACACACACACACACACACACACACTCTCTCTCTCTCTCTCTCTCTCTCTCGCTCTCTCTCTGTCTGTCTGTCTCCTTACTTTTAAAAAATGACTATGCAACATATATGCCACACCTCCTAAACACTTTGCAAAACAGTCCTGCAGGGAGAAACATATAAATCAATTTATCCAGCCTTTTTTCCCCTTTTGCATCCATATCTACATCTGGCAGCACAACAGTGATTGAGCCTTAACAACCCAAATGGTTCAGTAGCAACAAGGCATTACACAAAGATCTGCTTCAAGATGAAGCCTCTTCAGACCGCTGCTGCTGTGAGTCATGGCAAGAAGACAAGCCTTCACAATATGTAAGAGAATCCAATGCCAGCCACTTTTATTATGCCCTAAAATGGCACCATCTTATTTTTCTTCAAAATATTTTCTTTCATTTTCCTATTATGTGTTTAAAAGCTATTCTGTTGCAAAACACTGTAGCAAAGACGACAAATTAAAGCTTGGACTGATTTAATACTAAGTAAACGTACGAATTCTACGAACTTTAATCGTTTAGACTATGCTGTTCGATTCTGCCTTTCTGCCTCTATCTTCATTTAAAGCGAAAAGACAAAACGAGAAGCATCTTTTAGTCTGAGAAGGTATTTAACGTGCTATGCTTGGTTAAACATGTGGACGTTGCTGCGGTTGCATAGTTATGCATGTGTAAAGGAGATTAGAAATAACGGCGGCAGGGTTGCACCTAGGTCGATAAAGCTAAAGCTAGGTACGTTATTATGCAAGGCAAATGTCCTTTCGTCGGTGCTTGAGCCCGAAGCATCTTGCGGTTTGTCCGGCACCAAGCTCGAGCGAACGCGGGCCTACTGAAGCTTTGCACAGAACGCCTGTTCAGCTGCGACGGGGAGGCGGCTGCCATTTTTAGCCCGGACCGATCTGCGCTCGGTTCTGTGTCTCCTCCACAAGCGCGAGGTGTGATCGCACGGGCGGCGTATGCCAGAGTGGAACTCTGCGCGAGGTCAGACTATAACAATTTTAACTTTCATCACCCACAGGATGGGCTGAGCGGCACGTGTCTTCGTTTTACGAGCTGTTTAAGACACAGGAGTGAGACGAATCACAGGGAAGGCGAGAAGGTGCAGAGATGTTGCCGTTGTTTCTGCAGTAGAGTGGGTGTGGCACGTGCGTCCATGGGGCTGAAAGGAAAGCGACAGGTTTCGCTCTGATGACACAGGCAGCGCGGGGCAGCGTCTCTTTCTCTCTCTTTGATGAAGAGGCGCTGAGAAGCAACAGAGAAGTGAGAATGGCAGATTGTGCATCAGTGAGCACGATGGACAAGATCCAGGAGTAGGGAGGTGATGGGCATCATACAGGAACTGGGCATGCTGTGCCAACCTGCCTGCTAGTCCTATTCATACCAACACACTCGTACACATACCAACACACACACACACACACACACACTCAAACACACACACACACACACACACACACACACACACACACACACACACACACACACACTCACACACACACACACACACACACACACACACACACACTCACACTCACACACACACACACACACACTCAAACACACACACACACACTCACACACACACACATACACACACACACACACACACACACACACACACACACACACACACACACACACACACACACACACACACACTCACACACACACACACACACACACACACTTCTAAACACACTCATGAGTTTACAGTGGCAGATGGAGGCTGTCAGTGTGCCCTGAGCGAGCTGTTCCAAATTTGAGGAGCTAGAAGCCTCCCTCTCTGTTGGTCTGTGTTTCTTCTTCTCTGTTGGTCTCTCTCTCTCTCTCTCTCTCTCTCTCTCTCTCTCTCTCTCTCTATCTATCTCTCTCTCTCTCTCCCTTGCTCTGTTGGTCTCTCTCTCTCTCTCTCTCTCTCTCTGTCTATCTCTTGTTCTCCCTCTCATTCTCTTCTTCCCTGTCTTTCTCTGAGTGAGTGATAACTCGCATGCTCCTGAATCCTACACACCTTCACACAGAGGACCTCAGAGAGCTCAAAAAAAGGGCAGAAAAAACAAGAGCACACTGCTGAGGAAAGCACACGTTATCCAGTGCAGTTCAGTCTGAGAGAAGGACAAATAGGCCAGCACATGAGAAGCATCTCAAAAGAACAAAGCGATAAATGGATGCCTAGTGTGTCGTACTGAAGTGAGAGGAGAAAAGAAGCATGAACAATAGGCTATCACATCTGCAACTTCGTCAGAATGAACATGAACAAGAATGAACAGTGAAGGGTTTTTTAAGTTTTTGTTCAACTTCATTTAGGCCATAGGAAGAAATCACCCTCACTTGGATTACTGAATTTTGTTTGAGATCACGTCTTCAAGGTGCATTCATCCATCAGACCTTGGGATTTCCATATAATTGCCACCACTGCCATGGTGACAATATACTGGTTCTTCAGATTGCAATACACTACAAAAATGGTTCAGGACACAAAAGCTAACTTTATGCTAAAAGAGGCCCATGCATTTAGGACCGCTAATGCCAACAGGATTCTTTTAAGAACGCTATGCGAGAGCATACTTGGCCAGTTAAGCCTGATTCTGATTCTGATTCTTTTCATAAAACTACATCGACTACGAATTCTCAAAATGGTTTCCCTCTAATTCTAAGTAATAAATCAATGCTCACCACACCAAAGCTTAATACGGGGCGGACCTGTGTGAGTGTGTCCTGGAGAACACGTGACTGCCAACACAGATGTTCTCCTTTTTGTTGATCAGTGTAGGAAACCCATGAAAATACGAGCAGGGCAAAAATAAATCAGGAGAACGGCTGTGTTGAATGGCAGCCAGATGACAGTGCAGCACCTCTTGTCACTGCCTGAGGACTCCTGATGCAGCGAGCCAATGTCACATTCTTTTTAATAAGATTTTGTTTTCTGCATTTATTAAAAATGTTTCTCCCCACAGCGCTACAGTAACCTTTTTCATAGATTTTTTAGATTGACTATAAGCGTTATTTCCAAAATCAAATTGAATCGTTCCTTGTAAAGCGAATTACACTTGGATCAAATCACCTACAACTGAACTGTAACTGGAAGCACTGAGCTCTGTCAGCTCAATACATGCCCATCTGGACTGAGTACAAGTCACTTCACACAACAGGCTTCCTTTCTGAGACCTCAAATGAGCAGCCTATGGACAACTAAAGTCATGGTTTGGATATGGCCACCGAGTCAGGCTCCTCTGGAGTCAGGAACCTTCCAGAATTTACCCAGCTACTGCTCCTGCTCTGTCCCTCCGTCGCTCCCCTCCTCCTGCTCCGCAGTGTCTTTTCACTACTCCTCCACTCCATCCTACCAGGCTCGCTTGATCACAGCAGAGAGGAAACAGGCATGGAGTATTTTACAGGGCAATGCTCCCGCCCTCCTGCACCATCACCTCCCTCACTCTACCTCCCCTCCGTCACAGCGATGATGTAATCCCTCTCATCTCAGGACCTACTCGAGCACAGAGGTGGCCGTGAATGACTGAATGGGAGTTACGTAAGGGAAGGGAGGCCGTGTCCCACTTCCCGCCCCCTCCCACACCTCTTTCCCCCTGAGGAGGGGAGGAAGGGGGGGGGAGGGAAGGGAACAAAGGTGGGATAACTTAAGGCTTCCCCTGAAGACAAGAAACAACACCTTTTTCAATAATATCAACAATACAAAGCGAAGGAGTCGAGAAGTGGTGGTGGAGAGGGATGCAGTTAAGAGGGAGAGAGACAGAGAGAGAGAAAGAAAGACCAACATGAGCAAGCCATTCCCACTTTCTCATCCTCACGCTCCCACACCATAGGCTGACTGGGTGTGATCATGAGCCACTCATATGTGTCCACGCACCCACACAAGGCTAACAGTTAGTAAGCGATCTTCTTAAATGTGATGTGACCTCACCGCGAATGCTGTAGGTGGTAAAATATTATATCTTCTATGTATACAAATGTATGAGGGCAGTCCAATGGGAAGGCATGTCAGATTGACAAGCAATCCTAAAACTGTGATTATGCATTTCCTGCAGAACTGTCATCCATTTTAAGATGACTGATTTACCAACCTCAGAATATATCATCAATCATGCAAAACTGTTGTGTCCTGATTGCATTGCTCAACTGACAGCCGATCTGATAATCCATCCAAATTCTTTTCAAGATTCTCATCTAAATCGTGATAGCGTCAAGTCTGATCCCAGATTAGCCTAAATGCCTGATTCAAATAATTGTTGACCTGAGTAAACAAAATAAGTAAGAACATGGCACAGTTCATCCTAAACAACATCCTAAACACTTGTTTACTGCAAGTGGACCCTGCATTTGTAAATACACCAAATCTGTATGCAGAAACTATTCTTTTCTCCATTAGCTAACTACAACCACTTACAAAACCCGTTGGCTTTCTCTTAAAGATTATTACAATATTACCATGCAGGTATAATTTGCCGCATAGCAGGAGCCATCTAATATTCATAAGACAGAAAGAGTAACGTCTTAAGAAAACACCAGAGTCAAGGAATCATTGCTTTTCACATTACCCATTAGCTGACTGGTGAAGCTACTTTACGATAAAGTAAAACCTCACTGTTTGAGTTCACTGAAATATTTTTAAAATGTCCATAAACTTTGAGAATGTTGTATTTTTTAATGGATGAAGTAAGGACAACTCAGATGCCTCAGTGAGATTATTTTCTACACTGACATAATTCTTTCAGGATTGGGGGTAGGCCACTCTGTTCATCTGTCCATATGCTATGCCCAGCAGAATTGTTCACGGTGGATGTCTCATATCTGTTTTTCTGCACAAATGCTTTGAATGAGTATCTTAAACTAGAATATTACATTCTTAACCAAACTGCAAAGTGGAATTAACAGAGACTGGAGTTACGAGGGGGCGGAGATATGCCTGTCCTCTTGAGAATATGTGGTTGTGAAGGCTTGCAGCACATCGTCTGAAGAAATGTCTCATAATAATAATAACTTTAATTCAATTTAATCCCGATCTGACTTGAACTCATAAATATTGTCAATCCCAAATGCATTTAATTTACACCCACGCCCACAAAGCCTCCTCCTACGCACCCTCACACAAACACAGACACGCACGCGCGCGCGCGCGCGCACACACACACACACACACACACACACACACACACACACACACACACACGCGCGCGCATAAAGAAGAGCATATTTCATTTTATTAGATTTCGAAATTCTGGATGTCATACTAAGTACCAGTCTTGATATTTTGTGTATTCAATTTATTATGATTGATCATTTATTCTTTGCATAACAATTAAACTACATTTCATCCAACGACAATATCCACAACTTGACGCCAAAATATTCATAGCGATTCATTTGGTCATTGTTATTACTAATATTTTATGAAAGAGAAACATCGAATAGCCTACGCACGTATTCACACCGAATCCAGCCGGAGCCTTCCCGACAATGGAAAGATGACAGCAAGAGCATTTATCAGTTGCTTCCAACAACAACAAAAAAGATTCAACAATGTACACACCTCCAGGAAAATGCGACACTACAGCCTACGCTTCAATGACAACAATGCCATCGACCACGCGACACAAACGCTCAAAACATCTCTTAACACGGATCCATCTGATTAATGTAGCTCACGTCGAAACGATTAAATTGTACCAAATATTACAACCTTGATAAAATCAGCAAGAGTCTCTGTGTGCACCATTTTGACATTAAAATCAACTATTGCAGCGTGGACACGCTATTTCAAGGATGAAGAAAAAAATCATACCAAATGAAGGAGCGTTTTAATACAATTTTTCGTTTAACTAAACGGCAATGCAGTGGCATTTTGGCCATACATATATTAATACACAGAGGAACGTCGAATCCTCAATCGGCAATGCACTGAGTCGCAGTGAAAGGTTTTTGTGAGGCGAGAATCGAAACAGTACGCGAAACCCCTCTGTGACCAGCAAAGACAGAGACTGGAACCCAGCTGCAGTTTTAAAAAGTCGTGCTGTACCTTTGCTTTCTTCCCTTTCATCTTGATTCTCTTCGGCCGACGACTCCATGGCTGGCTTCATCCCATCCATTTAGAATTCTTTACCAAGAATAGTTTCTCCCGCGCAGTGGAGATTTGCTCTCGCTCGCTCTCTCGCTCTCTCTCTCGCTCTCTCTCTCTCTCTCTCTCTCTCTCTCTCTCTCTCTCTCTCTCTCTCTCTCTCTCTCTCTCTCTCTCTCTCTCTCTCTCTCTCTCTCTCTCGTGCGCGCGCGCTCGCACTCTTGAGTATGTCTATTACACTACTCGCTGGAAGATAAAACGCGTTGTCGGATCGGATTTTCCTTGTTTTAGAGCCATGGTTACTAATAATCTAGTTAGTCTAGCCTTAAATGTGTACTTGCTATTGGGTTATTGTGTAGTTGCAAAGTAATACTGACTTACACTGCTGGCTATCAACATAATAGTCTGTCTGTCTGTCTATCTGTGTCTGAAAGAACAGACAACACACACACACACACACACACACACACACACACACACACACACACACACACACACACACACACACACTTGATGTTAGGGCATATACAAATTGAACTGAAAAGAAAACTAGTTATCCAGTATCAAAAAACCTTTCAAGAAAACTCTTGTTAACAAGAGAAGGTCTGGAAAAATGTAAGCATTTATAATAACCAAACATCCTTATTGATGCATTTAACTTGTGAAACTAGGACACCACTTCTCTCCACACAAGTCTGCGCACCTCTGTGCCCTAATAATAGACCGCACACTCAGACAAAAAGATACCATCTACCTCGAATCCTCATAAATAATAATAAGTCTGATACACATGGCCGTATGCTGCCATACACGGGTACGCTCCTGAGCACAACTGTCCGGGAGAAACAAATGCTTAAATCCCTTTTACATCATCCTTACCATTTAAGGCACCTTATAAACTCCGAGAGTATGTGAGCACATGTTTCATGAGGCCAGTCAAGCTAGACAGGAGACAGTGATTCTGTGGTACAAAATGCTGGCCTGAATCAATCCCTCACCACTAGACTGTAACTCGGAGTGTTCACAGATCTGCAATACATTGCTGCTTCATTATGGGATCATGTGCATGAAGTAAAAAAATTAGGAAAGTACATTCGATTTAAGCCTTTTTAAAAACCCAGTAATAAATCTTCTACTACATATACTACATACATTTACACAAACAAATATGTACACAATTCATATTTCATATGCATAAAACTGTGTTGTTCACAATAACAGCTGTAAGTGTAACACAGAGAGTCATAAACAACTGTTGCTATAAATTACTGGGTTAAAATAAGTTGAAATATCTGTGCTATATGTAATTATCTTGATTTATACATCAACTTACAAATTAACATGGACCTTTGTTGTCTATAATGTAACATAATATTTATAGAATGTAAAAAGTTGATTTGTTTTAATTGCTGCATTTTACAACTAGTTTTGCAAGGAGATGTTTGCATGATGCACTGCATGTGTCACGGTTGGTCAGCTGGCTAGCAGGAGGGACACGCCCACTCCTTCTAGGGATCACACCCCTTACCTGCCCTACTCACAATCGCCGGAGTACTAATCTAATTCACCTGTTCGTTAATCATGATCTGCTTATTTAAACCCACAGATCCCAAGAAATGGGGCTGCACATTAGCTGACCCAAGACGCCTGTCTCGTCTGATAACTGCACTCGCTCATAGAGAACGGCTGTTTGAGTTTTGTTTAGTGTTTCCATCACTAAATACCAATGGATAATAAAGAGCACTTTGTTCTGTGCTGCAAATGTCACAGAATGTGCAGCCACCTGGAAGCAAGTGGAGTAGCCCTGACTGGGCTCAACTGCTGGCTGCCCAGATGGTAAAAATGGAGCAGCAGAAGCAGGAGATGGGGAGATATGCTCGCTTGTCCTGAACCTTGGGCAGGTTGTTAATTGCCTGGCTATAGGTCCGGAGCAACGAGCAACTCCTCCTGTTACCCCACCTGTACCGGAGAGGGTAAAATGCCTCATTGCTACCTCCGAGATGTATGGCGGAGACCCAGAAGGATTTGGGGGCTTTGTTGTACAGTATGAGCTTTTTTTTGGATATCAACCCTGACTGTCTGACCACGCCAAGGTCGCTTTTGTAATCTCTCGGCTCATGGGGAAAGCCCTACCTGGGGGGCCGCTCTCATTACCAATGCTTCCCTGCTTATGAACAATTATACTGGTTTTATTCATTCACATCAGGGGAGTCTTTGTGGGCACTCCTTGCTACACCTGAGGCAAGGAATCTGAACCGCAGCAGATTACGCCATGGAATTCCGGACGCTAGCTGCGGGAGCTTGTTGGAATGAGTCCGCCTTGGTAGACGTGTTCATCAATGGACTAAGGGCGGATCTACAGGTGGAACTGGCATGTAAACAGGAGCCTACCTCACTGAATGACGTGGTCCATCTGGTTATCACTTATGACCGTCTCCTACAGGAGCGACACCCACAGGGCAATTCCCACGGGCGTGACAACAGCAAGAGACTGCACCAGTGGTGGGGCAAGCGGAAACTCTGGTGGAGCCCATGCAACTAGGTGTGGTCAGGGTAAAAGGCCAGCCGGGGAACCAAGGAAAGTGGTGCAATTCGGTGAGTCGTTCTCGGACCCTTTTTATGTTGAAGTTGAAGTGGTACATCTGAGTCGTCGACTCTCCACATTGGCAATGTCTACGTCAGCCTATGAGGGCAAATGCTTATTCCACCAGACGGTGTCTCTGCAGTCCATGTCCATCAAGAGTCCCGAAGCCGAAAACGACCTCACCGTGCCCCAGTAATACAGTGACCTGGCACAGGTATTTAGCCCAACAAGAGCCACACAGCTGCCTCCACATCGGGAATGGGACTGCGCCATCTTGCTGAAGGAGGGCGCAGTTCCTCCCCGATGTAGGGTTTACCCTCTCTCAAGAGGAGGAATGAGCGATGGGGCAATACATCAAGGAGGCCCTCCAGCAAGGTTTAATCCAACCCTCCATCTCCCCGGCATCCGCAAGTGTCTTCTTTGTTAAGAAGAAGGATGGAGGGTTGAGGCCTTGTGTGGACTATCGGGGACTCAATGAACGGTTGGTGCAATATCCGTACCCCCTCCCCCTTGTCCCTACACTGCTCGAGTAATTAAGGGGACGCCGTATATTCACAAAGTTGGACCTCCGCAGTGCGTACAACCTCATCCAGATCAAGGAGGACAATGAGTGGAAAACCACCTTCAGCCCAGCCTTGGGACATTATGAATACTTGGTGCTTCTGTATGGTCTAGCCACTGCACCTTCTGTCTTCCAGGCCTATATCAATGAGGTCCTATGGGAATACTTGGGTTTATCTGTTGTTGCATATATAGATGACATCCTGGTCTATTCCTCCTCCCGGGACCAATATGTATGTGAAGTACGGGCTGTCCTCCGCACCCTCCTGCAGAACTATTTCTATTGCAAACTGGAGAAATGCAAGTTCCATCAGAAAGAGGTGAGGTTCCTAGGGTATATCATCCACGAGGGCAGCGTACACATGCAACTGTGCAAGGTAGAAGCAGTAAGGGGCTGGCCTAGACTGCAAATTTGCAGGGAGCTACAGCGCTTCCTGGGATTTGCTAACTTTTATCATTGTTTTATTAAATGCTTTAGTATGGTGGCTAGACCTCTTACAGTCCTACTCCGTGGAACAGCCAAGAAGCTAAGATGGGGACCCGAGGTGGAGAGGTCCTTCTTGGAGCTGAAAGAAGCCTTTTCTACCACCCTGGTACTGCAGCAGCTTGAGCCGGAAAAACCTTTCGTTTTGGAGGTAGACACGTCGGACATAGAGGTAGGCGTGATACTATCCCAACACAAGGGCAAAGCAGGGCAACTAAAACCAATTGCCTATTTCTCAAAAAAACTAAGCCCTGCGGAGAGGAACTATGGCGTGGGAGACCACATGTGAACTCCTCGCCATGAAACAAGGAATGGAGCCACTGGTTAGAGGGAGCACAACACCCCTTTTTGGTCATCACTGAGCACAAAAACTTGGAATACCTCCAAACCGCGAGGAGGCTCAATTCCAGGCAAGCCCAGTGGTCGCTTTTTTTCACTAGGTTTAACTTCCATGTTAGGAGAGAGCAGCTCTTTCGGACCAGCTCTTCCGCCACGTCTTTCAGCAATTCGGGCTACCAGAGGACATCATCTCGGACCAGGGCCCACAATTCACCTCCAGAGTGTGGCGTGAACTGTTGGGTAAGATGAACATCACGGTCAGCCTGACATCTGGTTACAACCCCCAGGCCAACGGGCAGGTCGAAAAGGTAAACCAGGAACTAGGCAAGTTTCTCAGGCTGTACTGCCAGATGCACCCTGAGATTTGGAGCACCTACCTCCCCTGGGCGGAATATGCCCAGAATTCACTGTGGCATGCAGCGACAAGTTTAACTAGGGTTCCAGCTCCCGCTATATCCATGGAATCCCCCCACGTCTGACCAGCCGGGGGTGGAGACGTGGTGTCGGCGCAGCGAGCAGGTGTGGGAGGAGGTCCACCAGAAACTGCGCAGAGCCATAGCCGACTACAAGTGGATAGGAGGCGTGGGGATATCCCCATCTACGAACCTGGACAAAGGGTGTGGGTATCGATGAAGGATGGACGTGCAGGCTCCACGGGGAAACTAGCTGTGAGATACGAGGGTCCATACACCATCTCGGAGCGGATTAATGAGGTCACCTACTACGTTGGCTTGCCCAGGCACAGGACTTCCATGTGTCGGCCCTGAAGCCGGTTGTGGAGGGTCCCCTCGCAGAAGGGGAGAGCTCCTCGAGTGCTCTGCCTCTTCCCTTGGAGATAGAGGGAGGTCCTGCATACACGGTAAGGGCCCTTGCCGTGGCTTGCAGGTCCAGTATCTCATGGACTGGGAATGGTATGGACCTGAGGAGCGCTGCTGGATACTGGCCTCCCAAGTGTTGGACCACAACCGCACCGCCTCCTTTCATTGGGAACATGCTCAGAAGCCTGTCCCTCAGCGGCTGGGTCGGCCACACACCAGGAGGTTGGCGGGGTCTTAGAACCCCACCCCCCAATCACGGTTGGTCAGCTGGCTAGCAGGAGGGACACGCCCACTCCTGCTATGGATCACACCCCTTACCTGCCCCACTCACAATCGCCAGAGTACTAATTGAATTCACCTGGTCGTTAATCATGATATGCTTATTTAAACCCACAGATCCCAAGAGACGGGGCTGCACATTAGTGGACCTAAGACGCCAGTCTCATCTGATAACTGCACTCGCTCATAGAGAACGACTGTTTGAGTGTTTAGTGTTTTCATCGCTAAATACCGATGGATAATAAAGAGCACTTTGTTGCAACCCCGCCTCTCGCTTCTTCCATGCCGCAAACGTCACAGCATGATGGCCTGTATTAACTCTTTTTCCATGTTGGTGTTTTCTGCTGGAATAGTGGACTATTTTTGCAGCCTAAAAAGCATTCTCTAATGAAATGAAACAGTCAGAGAGATTTTTTTAATTTAAAAATTATATTTTAAATACAGAGTAGACTTTTTTCTCACAATGTGGGTTTTAGATACAGTGTGGATGTACAAATGATATATCCCAAATACATTGCTTCATTCTGTTTGGGATGTTTGTACCATTATATGAGCACAACCAACCAGATTTCAGGATGTGAAAGAGGGGTGGGACTAATGATATGAGACAAGGGGCAGGACTGTTGGTATGAGGCCAGTGTGTTAGAACTGATTTGATGAGGTGGGGCTCATATGTGTTCGTGGTTGAGTTGTACTATGTTCTGTGTGTTTGTGTGTGTGTGTGTGTGTGTGTGTTGCTACTAGTCAAACAAGGTCTTAAGCTGCAGCTGTGACCCACAAATTTAGAGTGTCATTCCAGTAGCAGCAAAGACATCATTTGGATGCTACCCATCACATATTGTCCAAAGCACATGTATAATATGGTTAACATTAGTTCCCCCAGTGGAAGAACCACAGCACTTCTAATGCAAACTGGCATCAGTGGAAAGGGGTACAGACAATTAGGGGATTTCCATCTACCACCCCATGGATCTTTTACACAAGCCATCTCTTTTCACCACACCCCATGCCCTCAAATCCTTCCCTTGAAAAACAGTTACTTATTCCATTGCTTTGTGACTCAACCCGAGCTCTAGTGTTTTATAAGCTATCACAGACAATAGGTCAGGCTGCTGTAGACATAGGCTGCAAGTCATTACTGAGACCATTACTGAGACAGATAGAGCCATTGAAAACAGAACATGTCGCAACATCCTCATAATGCGCAGGAAAAATGGCCGACAATAAAAGTGCCTAATTGTGTAATTGTCGTGACTAGAGTCTATGGGCCCCTGGGGCTTTTTGCTCATTAAAAAACAACAGAATCATTAGTTGGTAAATCAACTGACAATCAGTTATTGGACTTTACATTGAGCTGATGTTGCCCTGTTAAAATATCAAAAAAATAGCAACAAATGCAGTGCCCTGTTAAAATTGTATATGAACACTGGCTTGTCTAGCCATTCTTTATATGATAGGGATACGCAAAGTTACGACTAATTTATGACTAAATAATTTATTACCAAATTAATCCTGATGTAAATTGCATATCTATTACTTCATGTCCTGTCAGGCGACTAGGGATTTAGGACTCTTTCAGTAAATAAAAAAGTATAGAATTGCAATGTCCAGATCGATCATCTGTTGTGTCTAATTTATGACACTCTATGTTTTGGGAACACATTTATAAACAATACCAATGCTACTCATGAAGAGAAAACACAAGAAAGGGTCTTGGATAATACTTTAGTATCATGTGCTATTTATAGGTACCTTGTGAATTGTTTATGATGCCTTATGTAGCTCACTTTAAAAATGCAGGTCTGTAAAAAAAAAAAAAAAAAAAAAACATCTAGAGAAATCACAAAAGGCAGCAACAAATCACTTCTAAAATGAAAATACTCAGACAAATTATAATTATAATGTATAATATTATTGCATTAATTATATTGCACATGCTGTATTTTTTAATAAATATATGTCAACAATCTAAATATATTGTCCAAAGCCCTGGGCATTTATTGAAAAAGCAAATGTGCAGATTTCAGCAATTATTTAAAGCACACATACTGATAGCTGTGTTTGGATAATGCGAACCAGACAGACACAATGGACACATCTTCTCCCAGTAACAAGGCCATTACGCCTCTTTCATGCACTCTAGACAGATTTAATGTGGAAAGTAAACAGGAAACAGGATACAGCAAGGTCTCTCTTTGAAGTCTCTATAAACAATGACAAGAATGCTATTAAAGCTCACAGTCAGCGCAGAGTGCTGGCCCATATAAAGGGCCAATCAGCAACCTCGCTGGGTACTGCAAGAATATTTGAATAACAATGTGACAGTACTGTTATGCTAATGATATTAAAGCTACAACAACACTCTAAAACATTTTTTCACTAAGGCTAGGGACACAGTGACACAACTACTGGTCATCAAACAGCATCAAACTGTGGGCTGCATCGGTGACTGTCGCCCTTACTCAGTGTAGTATGTTCCTCACTGTTGGCTCTAGTTGTTCCTCGTGTTTTGGCCAACTGTGCATTTTGAATCAGCATTGGTGGTTAGCTGTGAGGGAGCTTTCTGATTAGTTGTTCATTCTAAGTGAGATAATAGACATAAATTGCATAAGGTTTTTTCTTGCATTGTGACTTGATCTACTGAGATAATGCGCTGGGCTAACATTATATTTTGCTACACCGTGTTACAAATTCTGCCCATCCCACTAGGTTTGCCAGACCCAGATTCTCCCACTCCAGGGAGACTCCCAGACCAAGCAGATCACTTTCTCCTGAGTACTAATGTGCGACACCTGTTTCTTCCCATTAATCACTCTCTGTGCTCGTATATAGACTCCCTCCTCCATTACTTCTTTGTGAAGTATTGCCATCTCAGTATGCATACCAAGCATATTCTTCTCTTGTTGACTTTCCTCGCTACCTCTGTTTCTTCCCCAGACTACGCATCGCTTCTAGCCCTTCGCTACCTTCTGGACTCAGCCAACCGGTTCTGACCCTGGATTTGCCTGACTATTCTCTGCCTAGCGATCTCCCTGTCACTAACATCAGCCCTGCGTTATTCTCTAAGAAATATTCCTACATACCTTATCTGAATTGTGAAACTAATACAGACTTCCACACTTGGGTCTAAATGTACTCGTGTCCTAGCGATCATCACACAAGGAAAGTTATTTTGTTATGCTAACTCTCTAGAGAACAGGTGGAACATTTATCACTACTTTGACATTACCATATGCAATTTTATGGAAGGAAGGAGCTCAAGAAGAGGAGGGAGTCACTCAGAACTCAGTATACTATTTATAAAAAGCCTGCACCCTCGGGAAGCAGCAGTTTCATTTTGCTTTATTTCTTTTTGCATTATTTTCTTTTTGCACAGAGTTCATTCATCATGAACTCTGTCTGATGTATTTGGCTGTAAATACACACAGGTGACGAGGGGCGATGGTGTGCTGACGGAAGGTGATCATCACTCGCTTGCAGCTGGATTTAATTCTGTGTCAGTTTGATGAGAGCCTAGGCCTAGACTGTGACAGGTACAGTGCTGCCTAAGTAGCTTGTAACTGCTACTCTAAGAGGAATTAATGAGTAGAAAGGGGAAGAGACTAATAGTGAGAACTGATGAGAATGACATGCCAATATGAACAGCACTGTTGTTGTCAAGCAATCCTTCTTAAAATATAATGACCAGGTTCGCATCTGGAGCTGTAAATCTGACATAAGCTCAATTCGTAAATGGCCAACTAATAAGGATAACCAAGAACCACCTACTACCACAATAGGGGGAGACACTTAAGCTTCAGACATAAGCCCTACTGAGGCAACTCGTCCAAAATGTTGTTTCTCTAACCATGGTCCCTTTATCTCACCTGTGACCCCAAACTGAGCAGGGGTCAGTATCACAAAACCATGGTCAAAAATAACAATTTGGCAGTGAAAGTGTTGTATTTTATTCAATCTCTATAATTGTGACAGTGTACTTAAAGTAATCCCCCAAGGCCTCACGTACCACACATTTCTGTATCTTCCCTAATTTAACACACCTGATTCAACACACCAGCTAATTATCAAACTGATAGTGAGCAGAGAAAACAAAAATTTGTAAAACTTGTGTTTCCCAGGGGAGGATAAAAAGCTTTATCTTTATCCTTTATGGATTTTGACCTAGATTATGAAGTCAACATCTTATTCAGCGCTTCCTCTATTGTGCAATTCTGGGTTATGTTGTCACAGGAACATTACAATAGATAGGTCATGCTAGGAATTCATGGAGACCACTGTGTCTACATGTTGAGACACTGCTGAATTGTAAACATGGTTTTGGTTAAATTTGGCCTTTATGTGATGGAATTTCTATGGTTCTATCTGGTAGCATCTGTGCATCGAATGTATGCTTGGGTGCACCCAGTGTGTGTTTATTTGTGCAGGTGTTGTATTTGTGAACAAATGTGTAAAATGAGGAATAAATGTATCCAGTTGTATTACCAATATAACAATTCCTTAGTTCTCACAACTAAACACTTTCCACTGAAAACCCCCCAAATCTCACACAGATACATAAACACACAAAACCCAGTGATACGTCCACTGACAAATGATTGTAATTCTGATACTTTTAACACACTAGGTTTAGTCTTCAAAACAACAAACAAACAAAAAACAACCCACTTGAGGCTCCACAGGCCTCTGCCCTCTTATGTAACCCCCGCCCCCCACCCCAGCCTATCCTCAGCTGTCAGTCACCTCATCACCATAGAGATGCCTCAACATAACTCCTATAGGACCAATGCACATTGCTATGGGACTTAGGTAATTCAAGTAAATAAAGCCATTATCAGTGCACGTGTATTTGGCGGAGGTAAGACTCTAGGACTCTAGACTCTAAGACTCTCGCTAATGTGGTGCCGAAAATGAATCACATATCAGTCGCACAAAAATCACAAAGATGGTACTGTATGTTTACTGAATGGGGACGTATTCACTGATTTGGAGCTATTGAGCTTTAATGTAGAGTGCTTCATGGCTACAGATGGATGAAAGCTTAGTAGTTAAGTGAGGGTTTGGTCATGAGTAACTACAAGACTGCTTTTCCTTCACAGTTTGGCACGATGCATTTTCCTTTTCTTTCACTTGTATGCACATACACACACACACACACACACACACACACACACACACACACACACACACACACACACACACACACACACACACACACACACACATCTGCTTCTGGGATCCCCAGACGCTTTTGTTTTTGTTTAGTAAGCCACATCACTTGTAGTTTACTAAGGGGGGGGGGGGGGTGTCCTGGAGTGAACATGGTGTGACAAACACACAAAGACAGAATGGAGATGGCCAGAGGGGGTGAACTGGAACATGGGCAATAGGCCAGGGGACCAAACCACCCCAGTCCCCATACACTCCAAACTCAGATCACACAGGCACCATTTTGTGCCATAATGAGCCCTGCCCCTATTCTGGAAGAAGACTTTTATTTGTCTATATGAACAACATTTGAACAATTTTCTGTGTGAACCACACTGTACCAATTCATAAGACATGAAGAAAAACATAAAGAGTAAAAGAACCCATGACTCTCTGATTGCCTCTCTAAATTATCTTTTTGGTCTTGTTTAAAATCCTCATGCTAGTCCATAATCTTTTTATCCCACATTTGTTAGGGCAGAGTCTCATTTTGACTTCAAGTCAACGCAAGGCAAGTTCATAGCACATTTCATACAGGCAATTCAAGGTGTTTCATAAAGAGGAATGCGTGTAAACTCCCAAACATTCTACAAGGAAGGGGATTGGTTCAAGACATCATCCAGCAATGCACCATCCCGCACTGTCTGCATTCAAAACATACTTTTTTGCTACACCCTTTTCCCAACATGTTAATATATGCCATGTGCTGCTGCTAAGGAGGAAAGAGTACGCAAGAAAAACAAATAGATTAAACAGATCAGCCTCAGGCTTGCAACTAGTTGTTCGGTAATTATAGCATCACACCAGATACTGAGAAAGAAGGACTTCATTACACAAATAAACCATCTTTTAAAATGCTCTGTCATAACAAAAATGTGCATTAATATCTAAATTCTGAAGTAGCTTATCATCAGTTGCTTTTAATTAAAAGTATAGGAAAATAGAAGAAAAGATTGTATTTCTGTATATTATTTTCCTCTATTTTCCTGTACTTTTCCTACCTATATTTCCTATCTATATTTCCCTATGGAGTGCCTGAATGTAGGTGTGTTATAGTAATATTATAGTAATTCTACAGTTTTAGTATTACTAATGGTTGTATAATTGCTAGCTGCTCTAGACTATTTTATACTGATTTTGTTTCACAGACAGAAAAGTATTATTCTTGGAACAAATTAAAGCAAGACCTCAATGTAAAAGACCTCAGTGGTCTACTAAGTTTCTCAATCTAAACTCTTAACTTTGACTGACTTTTTGTCTGATGTTGTTTCTAATAAAGAATTTGAGAGAAACATCTGTGATAAAGTTAATACTTAAATGAGATGTAGGTGAGATTCACCTTTGTCTCCTGAGCCATCAAAGTTCAACCATTGATCCATACAGTTATCCAATGTGTGAGACAACTCAACTGATGAAGTGCCACCAAAATCTTATTACATTAATATTTTAGCCAAAGCTTGTGGTCTTTTTACTGACCCTGAAGGTGTTTTGAGTCCTTGGGTTCTTTAGATTTGCACTGCAGAATGCTGCTAACAATCTCATTCACCACCAGTTAGCATGACTTGATGCAAAAGAAAACTTAGAAATACCAATTTTAATATTTCTTCAAACTATTCTTGTAGACATTATGAGAGAGTTCAGGAACTGTTCTCACAATGAGATAAAAATGCATTTCTGATCTACATGACTATCAATAGTTGACACCCTCCAAATTCACAGTGTTCTATGACCATTCAAAATGCCACTTGGACAGCTTTAGCATCAACATAATAAGTAAATGGACAGATTAAAATAAATAAATAAATAAATAAATAAATAAATTGTGCCATCATAATTCCATCGTGATCTGCATGATGGTCATTTAGCCATCATAGTTTGATAGTATTTTAATGTGATGTTATCACAAAAGCATTTTGGAACTGTACTAAAGCTTCCAAAATAATATGAAATGTAGAGTTAAAGCACCCAGCAACATCAACAGCCCTGCACAAAAATGACTGGAAATTGTGCCAGTATTAGTGACTATAATTTTTTGGAACCCTCTAGTGGTTGCCTATATGTTCACTAGGTCTGGAAAATTGTTGCATATACCTCTTGTTTTATAGCACCAAAAGTGTTAAATGTTGCACAGATCCTGTGAGAATAGCAGGAGTATTTTGTCAGAACTTACAGGATAACGGTCGCAGACGCGACTGGTGGAGCAACATTCTTTCCAGCTATCGTGATTCCGTCTGCGTTTAATGGTAGGGAGTAGGGCGAGGTGAGGTGCTGTGTGGAGATTAGCTGGGGGCGGGTGGGCAGGTTGTTGCTAGGCAACAGACGCTGCAAAGAGGCTAAATAGAGAGTCACAAGATTCTCACTGCTGTTAGAGCAAGTTGCTGAGGCTTAGGCATTGTCAGTGTCCACCATCTGTGTTTAAATGCTGGTTCAGGAACAGCTTCAGCTCTCTGAGTCCAGGTCCTAACCAGAATAAGAAACCTGATCTAGGATCAGCGAGAAAGGACTAGCTCTTCACCATCAGTCATCTCTGTTCTTTTCATTTCCTTTGTTCTGTTCCTCAACTCAGGTCACTGTTTTTATGTAAGATAGAAAAGGCGAAAAGGCCCAGAGAAAAAAATGCCCTACAGTCAGTGAATTCAGTTCTTGAACCAGGCATCTCATCATGGTTCATGTGTAACATCAGAGAATGAAACACAGGCAAATTATTATCACTTCAATTGCAGACTAAAGCTTTAAGACAATTAGGAGCCAAACAAATACTCCAGATACTCAGCTACAGACCTAAACTACAAAAGCTTTACAAGATCAAGCAGATGATAAAATCAAGCTGTAAGACCTCATCCAACTAATGTGAAACCCCACATTGCAACAGTAGTAACAAGGAGTAGACATAGACCACCATGGAAATTCCAGGCCATAACCCAGTTAGAATGCATCGCTCAAATGGATAATTTCTAAGAAACTACATATTCCTTAGTATCACCTGTGACCATGATAAGTGAGTCAAGAGTTGTAGCATCAGCTGGTGGATTCCCTTTAGTTTGGTTCAATTTTATAGTAAAACAAAAAAATCGAAATATTATGAAATAAGAGACTCATCATTTGAGAAGCCATGATAGACTTTTCTTATAACCATCTGTACATTTCCCCAGTGGAGAAATGCAGTCTCCATTAGAGAACAAATTTCAGAATGTATCAGAAGAGGTTTGATGGATGTTTAGGAGATCCTTACCAACCAAAAATTGGCTACATGAGATTCATCTTCACTGCAGAAAAGCTAGTGTCAGGCAACCAATGCCAAAGTCTATCAAGCCGTCAGTGGGTACAGAGTGCTGGCGGACAGTGAGTTCTGGGAAAATTAACATTCGAAAGACACACCGAGGACAAATAAAGCTAGACATTCTTTCCCATGATTTCACTTCACTTGATGCAGGGTTATAGCCAGCACACATTAACACACACAGGCATAGGCAGTTTAGTCTTACCCTAGTTAACACAGAAAGAGAACGGCTGGCTGAACAATATTAAGTTATTGAACAATATTGAGCTAGATATTAAAAAAGGAAATGAAATTGGAAAAAAAACTGAAATGCCAAACAATATTTTGAGACACACACTGGGATATGCTTTGTGACTTCTGCATATGTGTAAATGTTTAATATGAAAATATTATATAATTACATTATGCAGATTTGGAATTATACTAATTTTGTATATCAAGGTTATGCACATGATGTGAATCAGGTTCAAAACCAGTGGGAAAGAAGGCTTGGTTAATGTGCTACACAACTTAAATAGAACACACAAACCTAACAGGCAAATAGAGAATCCATTTATGGTGACCCTTAATGCTGACAAACGATTTGTTCAATTATCCAGCCTAATCAAAACAGTTGGTGAAAAGGATGTAGCCTGTAGGAGCAAACCGTGGTTATGCAGCCAAGTAGCCAAAAAATACGAGTGCAGGAGTGCACTGCCATTCCTTCCCACTTCATAAATCCTGGGGGCTCGTTTTTATTTTTAAAAGTTTCAATGAAAGGAAATATTTTGGGACTGATCTCCAAATTAAAAAAAACTTACCCATTTTGTTGAGTTTGCAAAGTCTGGGAAGTCGGTGCTCTAGAGGAGTGAGAGGGGGGCACGGCAGTCCTGCACAACTAAACAAAAGTTGCGTTCCAGTGTTGTGCCCACTGTCCCATCTTGGGTCACTTCAGTGACGTCACCGCTCGGGGGACCCACACAGGGTCCCTTATCCATAGACTGCACAAAGGGGAGGGGGGGGGTTTGCCATGGCACGCAAAGTATTGTTTTGAAGTGTTTTTTTAACATACCATTGCATTGGCCTGACAGTTTGAAGTGATGAATTAAGTTTGTGATATGTTGCTCTGTCTGAAATCTGTGGCAGTGTGTGTATTCACATCTGTTGAAGGTTTTTGAAGTAAATTAAATGTATGCTGCCTTTAAGAAAATAAAATGAATGTCAATGGAAGCATTTACAAATTTGTGTGAAATTTCTTATGTAAAGTGTGCTCATTCATTTACAGAGAAGGTATAATGCTAATTTGAAATGCCTGAATGGATGTTCGTTGTATTTGTTCAGTGCATTCCCTCAAAAAAACAACAACCCAAAACCTCAAAAACAAACAAACAAACAAAAAACCCAAGGAGCTCAATACAACCTACTTTATAATCTGAAAATCTCAGGACAAATTAAACACCACCAATATAGCCTGGAGTGAAGTGGACTTGGGTACTGAACACACACGAGATTGTGCAGGGTAAGAATGGCTGCTCAGGGAGGGCGAGGGAATATAAATTGCCGGATACTCGGAGAAAAGCAGCCATGGCAACCAGAATCCGGACAGGCTGGGAACCCTTTTCAAGTTCACACTGTTTGGCACAAAGCCAAAGGTTCCCCGAGTGGTTGAACGTAAAGAACAGCCAAGACTCCCAACTACTGCTGCCTGTGGAACGAACGTCCCAACAGCTAAGGGCCTACTTTTTTTGACGATGACTTTAAGGTGCCCCAGTGCACAAATACCATAGTTTATGTATTTTTCAGTTGTCTTATTAATTTGCAAATGATTTAGTTAAAAACAATATCCATTAATAGTGTAATTTTTTAAAGAGCTTCACCTACCCTTTAGCTTTAAATGAAAGTCAATATCTCGACTGATGGCTGTGCATTGGGAAAACTGATGTTAGTAAAATTGTTTACCAAAAATACAAATGTCAAATCTTTTAATTTTTAGCCAATACAATTTTCTTAGAAAACACTCACCATTCAAACATAAAAATAACAGCTTTCATATTACTTATAAAATAACTGCATCATATTTTGTGCCGCTAAAAAAAAAGAAAAAAAAAAAGAACCAAAGAGACAAACAAAACTGAAAAGGGGTGGGGTTTGGGGGGGGGGGGGGTGTTAGTGGAGATTAGTTAGGGGGGCTAACGCCAACCCAGTTAGTGAGGAATGGTACCCTGCAAGAGCTGTGATTCAGTGCATACAGAATCAGCATTATTTATGGACTTCAAAAAAAAGTTGGGAGAGTGATGAACACATGAAATTCAAAAAGTAGCTGGTCTCATGCACAGATGCTTCACTAGATTTATTTGATCTTATACGGAAACATAACAGCAACAGCTGAGGCTACTACTAACAAGCAAAATAACCTTGACGTCCAACAATGAAGAGGCATAAATTACCAAGACATAAGTTGACAGCTGCTTGAATAAAATATAATTGGCAGACTACACTGACTACAAGTAACATTACAGTTACAGAACTTCATGAGAAAAGCTGACAATGCAACATTGCAGCAATGTATATTACAATGATGCTTTACTGATACAGCATGTCCATGCATTTAGAAACATATGGCGCTTAGCAGATGTGCTGGCTTGCAGTAAACTCTCCGACTGAGACTCCAGCCAACACCCCCACTACAGATTTAACGGGATGACAGGCCAATACTTGGGATGCTTGCGGTCGCAGTTGCGGTCAAAGGTGAGCTGCATGGCCGTCTCCATGCCCTGGATGCGAGCGGCATCCTTGCCGTACAGCCTCTTCATCTCAGCGCTTCTCCTCTCGCCGGGCCGCTCGGTGGGGGGCAGGGTACTGCGGGGCGGGGCCCGTCGCAGGTCCTGGTCGGCGGGTACGTAGGCCTCCTGTCGCTCTGCCTCTATCTGGTGCTGCCTCTCTGCGAAGCACAGAAAAGCGGAAAAAAGACTGAAGAACTGAAACACGAATACAGCGTCACTGACAAGGTGACACTTGGATATCTTCACTACATGAATGATAACAGATTTATGTAATCAGCAAATTTGATAACATTATTAACTGACAATGTTACCAATTTATTAGTAATGATGTTCTTTACAACACATTCTCTAGACAGTTGGTATTACAATGTCTTCACAGTGTGCAGGCTATGTGTGATAGAAAAAAATTGAATGAGAAATATAAAAATCAGCAATTGTCAACTGATACAATGGCTGATTCAGATATTTGGAGAGCAAGAAAGCATGATACGACACCATGCATGTTACAAATTGCAACACTAATAATAAATGAGACACAAATTGCTTAATTTAAATGAACATTTAACACTGTTATTGCCTGCATTCTCCCTGCTTAAGTATATCTGCACTTTGGAATGCACTTATTTTTAAATTAAAAATGTATCAACTAAATAAATGACCACAGGTAATCAAAAATGTAACTTTATAAAAAACAAAAAGAATTTTAGCCATTGCCGATTATCTCAAAATGGCAATTAACTGCCCAATTTATTAATCAGTTGACCACTAAAAGGCAGACAATAAAGTGGATGATAAAAAGCAGAAAATAATATTTCCCAGCTAGACTAGTTTCAAGAATTAAGATTTGTCCTTTGCCCTCGTCAAACAGTAAAAAAAATTGTATTTCCCTGATTCCATATCCTTCCCTGTATGTAAAGTTATATCCCAGAAAAAAAAACCACATCATATTTTAACCACTATTTATCATTGCTTGTATCTACTAATTACCACTTTTCTACGGTCCCTCTTTTTGCAATAATTAAACTAGGTCTGTTTAATCTCTGTCACCACTTTTCAGCGTTTTAGGCCTACAAACATTACAGCGTGGTCTAATCAACAATTTAAGCAGCCCAATACTGGCATACATACCATCGCCCACTAACCCACTCCCACTCCTCCCATCCAACCCACCCACTCACCACCTCCCACCCAATCCTCCCACTCACTCAGCTCTTCCCTGTGCTGCTCCGTCTGAGCAAAGTACTGCCGCAGCTCGGCTGAGATGTCCATGTTGCTGACATCGCACTCGATCTCGCCTTCCTCTGAGCTCCACGACTCCTCGTTCTCTGCCTCGCTGTTAGAGTCACCTTCCTCCTCTTCCACCCTCTTTTCCCTTCCACCCCACCCCCTTGCATGCTCTTGGCCTTTCCACACCTTCTCCCCAGTATGCCAGTCTGCATAGCCGGGTACAAATGCTGGGAACACAGGGTAAGGTGCAGGGCCATAAGCAGCTCGCCAGGCCTTGTTGTATGCCCGCCAGTGCCTCCGATGCCAGCTCATGGCTAGCTGGTAATGCTGCCAGTAGCGGGTGTAGACTGGGTGGGCATACCATGCACTCATGTCCCACTGGGAGGCCTGTTCAGGAAGGTACAGATGTGATGACCATTTCAAGTTCACCCAGAGCACTACAATAAATTGCAGATGAAACTGTAACTTGTGCCACCATCAACAACAAAATATACTGGTCAAACTAGCAATACATTGACTAGCACAAGCCATGACGTCTTTTGTGTCAGCCCAAGTCACATCTATTGAGAGGAATATGAATGTCACACATGGGTGTATTTTAAGCTTGAAAACCAAAAGTGACTTCAAAACGGACCTTGTGCAGATCCGAGAGCATTATAATACAAGGTGGTGTAACTGCTTTACTCAAGCGCACTAGAGCATGCACTTCCTACTCCAGATGGCATCCACTGATTGGTAAATACAATGCAGCGCCGTGCATTAAGCATAGTTGCCTATTTACCGAAGGGTCATAAGCGAAGCTAATTAGCTAGCTAAGCTACACTGAGCGACAAATGGGAATTTGTTCTTACCATAATGATGATGATTTGCTTTTTAAATATGACATGTAACTTCAGGAGACACAAAAAGTTGTTTGTTTAAACAGCATGACGTAATAAGAACTCTTTTTCGCCTAAACGAAATCAAAAGTTAGCTTATAAGACTTCCATACCATGTGTTTCCTATTTAAAGGAATTATGGGAAAATACCCGACAAATAAGAAGACTGCTTATTTCTTGTTTGGTAGTATTGGCAACCAAAAAAAAAAAAAGTTATTATGAGAATAAACTTTAATTTTCCTGTCGGCTTAATAATAGCCGTGTTTTCCCATGTTTTGCAAAAAAACAAAACAAAAAAAAACGTTGTAGACGTTTTAATGCCACCTATCTGTTTAAAGAATAACACCCAGATAGCACCATAAAACACGTGCTATTTGGTGGCGCTTCAGAGAAACGTAGAGTTGCAGTTCTGCTTTACTAATCGAGAAATAAATAACGGAGAAATTTCTGCAGGAAACGCGCAAGTAGATCACATTATTTGTATGAGACTGGTTTAGTGCAGACGCAACCTTTATGTAGATCCTATTATCTAAATATTACATATATAAATTATTTGTATTAAATATAGCTACTTTTGAGGATCATCCTCCAAATCTGCAGATCTCCGTGGACTTTAAGAAAAACCGCTTTTCTTGGAGAAAGTGTATAAAACCTACTTGATGACGAAGAGCACAAGTGAACTGACGGACGCAAGATGGCGGAATATCTAGCGTCCATTTTTGGTACAGAGAAAGACAAGTGAGTAAAACCGATGAATTTCTTTCTTGATGTTACGTCATGCACGAGAAAGGTTATGTTAAATAGCTATGAGAACCATGCATATGAAATGAGCACAAAATAAAGCATTATTTGGTGCAGGGTTTTTCTTATTTAAAGTGATCCTGTGCAAGTAGTTGGTTAGCAAGCTAGCTAACAGACATAAAGCACAACAGACTCCACCGTTGAAACCGACCTAAACGCCCCCTTGCAGTGATTATTTGTGATGAACTATTAAACTTCGACTAGATGGTTGTTTTGTTAGCTTTATAGTTAAGTTGAGTTTTACCTGATGTTGCACACACTTGCCTGTCTCGTTAGCTAGCTATCGGTTAGCTGTCACTTAGGTGTGCATTTAATTTGCTTGCAAGCAAAAATCACCACTTCCATAACCTAACTAGCCAACTTGCAATGAAATAACCAGGACTGAGAGCAGTTAACTTTTTAAATACTAGAAGTTATAAACGGATGTAGTCATTAGACAAAACCTATCCACTTTGAATGGGCTAAAAGTAAACAGCTGGCTAGCTGGACATTTGGGGTATGGTTGTCTAGTTTAATGGAAGCGATCTAGGGTAGCTATTGTTAGCTAGCTGTATTACTTCGATAGATGGATAGTTATCTAACGATCTACTCAATAACGCAGGTTAGCTAGCTAACTGCTGCTGTTTGCACCTCCATTTTCCTTTTTCCAGGGTAAATTGCTCTTTCTACTTTAAAATTGGAGCATGTCGGCATGGGGATCGGTGCTCTAGACTACACAACAAACCAACTTTCAGCCAGGTAGGTTATGTTTTTGGTTGTTTCCTTCCATGTAAGTCAAAAACGTAGACAGATTGGGTTTGTCCTGACACTTGTTCGCGTGATTGTGGCTTGTAGCCACATATCCATACCATATTGTCCCATGTAGGAAGTCGAGGGGACCGGTGCATTTTTTTTCCCCTCCCTCATGCATGTGTTTGACGACAGTCTCAGAGTACAGCAGTCTGTGTACTGTTTGGTACTACGTGGACTATTGTATAGGAAATAATTGTTTGAATCTCAGCAGATCTGAAAAAAGAAACCCAATCAGTTATACTATATAAAATATATTATTTGTGTTCTTGATATGTAGTATGCTGTTGCTTGTAGTGCACTATTGCTCTCCCTTGGTTAAATGGTTATATCTGTAAACCCAGACAAACCTGTCTTTGTATGTGTAGAATGTAAATACATCAAGTAGACCCATACCTTATACAGGAAATTAAGCCAAGTACTGTTGACCTTGAACCAAACTAGTAAGTGTGCATTTATAACTTTAGTCAACGAAATAGGCCTATGTCTCTACACACCAACCCCAGTGAAAAGTGTTCTCAGGTACCCTACATGTTGTTATTTCTGTGCTTCTTGGTTTTTGTTCTTTTTTTCACCTGCAAAAAAGGGTTTACAGATTTGCAAGGCAGCAGTCTCAGTTAACCCACATTAAGAGGAAATTCTAATGTATTTTTTTTTTCCTTCAGAGTATCAGCATAAGTCAGTCACTGAGTAGTAGTCATCCTGAGTTTTTCATCGTAGTTGTTCTGCTGACTTTCCCTGCACCTCTAACTGATGAACTCTGTTGGATGTATTAGATTTATGCAGATCATGTTTCTCCTTCACAGACCATCTTGATTCAAAACATCTATCGCAACCCACAGAACAATGCTCAGACAGCCGACGCCTCCCGCTGTAAGGTCCCGCTGCTCCACGCACACACAGACACACAGCATTAGTCTGGGGCTGTACGTCCCGCTGCTCCACAAGCAGCATTAGCCTTCGGCTGCTTTCAGCCTTTGGTGTAACCCTGAGCACCCACATCCAGCTGCAGCTGTGAGGCTGACCACAAGGAGCCTTGGCTGGTGGCCTGGGCCACTGCACAGCACCACAGACATGCACAACATATATGCACATATGTTGTCCCTCTGCTTCAAGGAAGATTGATGAGTCCTATTAACTGTATCATTTTACCTTTGTACCGTTGCTGAATTATAGTAACGGTGTGGTATGTTTTGATCCTCTCTGGTAGTCATGAGTTTCACTGTGTAGAGCTGTATCGAAGCCTGAATTTTGAATGAATGTTTTTTTTGTTTTTTGTTTGTTTTTTTAAATTATTATTTTGATAACCCTTCAACCTCTAAAATACTCTTGATATACCCAACAGCACTTTTTTAATATCTTTTGTGTGTGTGTTTTTATATACCTTTGTGTATATATGATGTATAAATAGAGAGAGCAGTGTTTGAGGTCCTTCGTCAGCAGTGCTTTAATAAATTTCTGAGTTAAGGTTACCAAACATAATGTGTAATAAAGCATGGCAACATCAGGAGGTTGCTAGAAAGGTTAATGTAATTTCAACTTTAAGGTGCTTTGTAAGTAAGATGCAAGATGTGGGTACACCCGAAACTCAGAAGAAAGATGACCATGACAAGACATTCCTCCAAAGAACATGCCCAACAGAACAGAATGTGGAAGGATTAGGACAGGATGGGTCATTCTCTAAAGACATTCTCTGGCAAACAGTCTTGTCTAAACCTCATAATGAAATGTGACCAGTGGTGTCCCGTGGCATTCATCTGAGATGTTACGTGGCCTGTGTTGTGTTGGACCCTGACCCATACAACTAATAGCCAGGATAGTCGTAGGAATAGCAACATTCATCTTTAAATCATTGCATTGTTATCTTTGTTCCAATCAAGGGGCTCTGACCTTCAACAAAGCAGAGTTCTTTTGAGATTTTTGCCTGTATTGCAGTACTGTTGAAATCTTTAAGGATTTTCGCTGCCTATATTACAGTACTGTAGCTGAATGCAAAGCTTTTTGCTAGTCATAGTTTGCTTTACAAAAATGTACATTTTGTATTTCAGACCATTGCCCTCTTGAACATATACCGTAACCCTCAAAACTCTGCCCAGTCTGCTGATGCTTTACACTGTAAGTTGCCCCTCCACCTGCCTACAGGACCCCTCTGCCATTGATCCAAACACAAAGGATTTACAAGGCCCTCACAACTCCGACTGTGTAGCTCTCCTCACAAGGTTTTATAATGGCGTTGCTATCTGGCTTAGGCTCTACTGAGTCTTCAGGCTTTTGTTTATAAGGAAGGAAGGACTTAAGCAGAGCACATACACTATGCATTTTTGTTTCTTGTGTTTTGCTTTTATAACCCTTTTGAGGCAATGTGAACATAGCTTACATGACTCGTGGTGTTTTTCCTTTTTATTCCTGTCTTTATAAAACACCTTACAACTGTAAAACAACCACATTGGAGACTATAAATTGATGGTTTCCTTAAATTTCACTTGAATGTGCAATGTGGTCAGTTGTCTTGTAGTGTTCATTTTTATACTTTTAATTTTATCTACCCAGTAATTGTGGCATTGGTTAAATATGAAGATAAAGTGCTTATCTGTTTGCTTGCATATGATAGTACAGTAAAAGAACCCATGCTTACTCAAGAACACTTAAAAATATTGACTTTTTATAAGTGATTCATTTTGACATTTACTGTAATGCTACCATTTCCCCCCCCCCCTCTCTTTCTGTTCCCAGGTGCTGTCAGCGATGTGGAAATGCAAGAGCATTACGATGAATTTTTCGAAGTGAGTCCTGTACACCCAGCTTCCTAAAACAGAGCTGGCCTGTGTTCATAAGGTTCATAGTAGTACTCATCCAAGAACGGGGTTTCCCAGCTCTCACTGGTCCACAAACAGCCTTTGCAGTATTTTCCGAACATGCATCTAACGTTTTCTTTGTGTTCAATTTGCTGGCCACTCCTTTGCAGGATCTGGTCATTACTACAGTTGCTGTTTTGACATTTTTGTACATCTGTGGTTCAGTAAAGCTCGAAGAAACGGGGCCAGTATTTACTCAAATGCTCACGTTAAGGACCATACTGATAGTTGGGTCCAAAAGCCTTTTAAAAAAATAAATAAATAAAAAAATAAAAATAAAAAAAGCCAAAGGTTTAAAACACAAAGTACACTGTATTCTTGTAATACTCCTTGTTTAGTAACGCTGAGCTTTTGGTCTTATTAGGAAGTCTTCACGGAAATGGAGGAGAAGTATGGCGAGGTGGAGGAGATGAACGTGTGTGATAACCTAGGAGATCACTTGGTCGGAAATGTTTATGTGAAGGTAAGTTCCACCATGTCCAACAGTGCATGCAAACACACAATCTCCAATTATCCTGAGGACTAGCTCATAAAGACTTAACTACTGCTTGCAATATGTGGTGTAATTGCAGGATTTCAATGGTATATCAAAGTTCAGAAATCTACAACAACTTGTGCAGGAATTTTAAAAATAAATAAATTTGATGGAAGGAAAATTGATGCCTTCTGTACTGGAGATACCAGTTAAGAGTTTAGGTATTAGCATAGTGCAGTATTAAATGATAGATCAGGATTATGGGCTAAAGAAGAAAACGAAGGCTATTAATTCCATTGAGAAGTCATTTTTACCAAGTCAGTCTTAAACTTTAGCTTGGTGCCTCTTATTAGTTGGCCATTAATGGTTTGACATTGCGATCACCTAAGCAGAGAGGCTGGAGAAGATTGAGTAAGGAAGTGGCTAGGGTAGCCGTGTTGTCTGAATAGTGTGGCATGGTATAGCTGAGGGTTCCTGGAGCTAATCTTGACAAGTTTAGCTGAGGAATGTGCTAAGGTAAATCACAAGATGTTTTTGCTAGGATGTAAGCATGCAGTGATTAAAATGGCTGCACCAGTTACAAAAAGAGGGAAAATGTTCGTCAGTTGGCTAAGAGTGCATTGGAGCATAGAGATTGTGGTCGGGCCAGTGCAAAGTGGAAGAGCAAGGCTTGGGTCAGGTGATTTTGTATAAAGTGTTTAATAAGGCCACAGCACCTTACTAGCTTTATTTGTGAACAGGAAGAGGAAGCACGGTGTGAAGCAGCAGTGTCACGAGGAAAACCCGGCAAAATCTAGAGAATTGGAGAATCACCTGAAGAGTGTTGTAGGCAATGAGTGTGAGTCACATTAAATTTTTGCTTGGAGCAACTTCCAATGTCCTTCCAACTACGTAAACCTTGGACAGTGGTAGGTGAAGAATCTATTGGTAAATGATGTACAAGGGTTGGGATACTGAAGCATATTTTTTCAGCATGTAGCTAAGCCTAGTTTGACACAGGAACAATATACATGGAGACATAATCAGGTACCTGGCTCACTAACTTGTTTGTTCAAGTTTATAGAGGTGAACTCGTTGCCTAGTAGTGATACAAACTGAGTGATTTAGGTTGTGCATGGGGCAGTGTAGTGCAGGCTATACATATCAGTAGATGGGTTCAAGTGAGATTGGAAATTGGTATCAGATGTAGAGGAAAGGGGGGGGGGAGAATTACAGGTCGCACGTTGTATTGCTTCAACTACACTGAGGCCGTCCATGCTGTTGTACTCTAAAAGGAAGCAGATTAAGTTTATTTTCTACAGTTAACAATTCCATTTGTAGATGAAGCATTCAAAAGGAAGAAGCTGAAATTGCACAGTTGGTGGCTGAGGTGAGAAAATGTGGTCTTTCAGATGTCTGCCACCCAGAAGAGATTTGTAGCTGGATCTGCCATGTCCTTGCTTGTGGAGCTTGGTTTTACAGGCTATAAGATAAGGGTAGCTGTGAAGGAATTATCTGGAGTAGCTGAAAAGGCTAGTCAGTGACTGTAGATGAGAAGAGCACATGCTAGTTGGGGAAATGCATTATAAGGATGGAATGGCTGAGGTGTTTGTTTTGGGTATGTGGAGGACTGGGCAGGTAAGTGGACTGTTGTCATCGTCATATATCGATGGAACTGATGGCACTGAGCATGCATTAATGTGGGGCTGGGTATGGCCTTAGTCACTGCAGAGGCCAGTATGGATTTGCTGTGTTGGGGAATGTTTGGTGATTGTAGCAGGTAAAATCAGTTGCAGAGTGCAAAAAAAAGAAGGGAAAAAGTAAGTCACAGACGTTTACAAGCTGTGGTGTGGGGCAGCTTTGTAAAATTTAACAGCTCCTAATGTTGAGACCTGATCATGGTGCTTGTAAAATTTAGAATTGATTATGAATATTATTTATAGTTTAACTTTATAGTTTACTGCCCTATGCTTGCATGTTATGGGTACCAAGGCATTTCTGCATGTCATTGGTTTTAAAGTTACGGTATTGCAATGCAGGGAAAAACAAACATTTAACAAAACGCAAACCATTTTAAGCTTCTCTGAACACTCAATAAATTGTCATTTGCACCTTCACATTGTAGTACTGCTTTAAGAAGCAGTTTGGTTAAGAAGTCTTTTGTTACTCAACTATGTCAATAGTTCCGCCGTGAGGAAGATGCGGAGAAGGCAGTGATGGACCTGAACAACCGCTGGTTCAATAGCCAGCCCATCCACGCCGAGCTGTCTCCTGTGACCGACTTCAGAGAAGCCTGTTGCAGGCAGTATGAAATGGGGTCAGTTTTGCTCTCTCTCTCTCCCTCTTTTAAATCCAGCCTGTATAGGTGTTCCTTAGTACTGCTGGTTCACGTCACAGTCCAGTTTGGCATTTTCCCTGCACTAAGTCACAAGGTAACTGTTTAAATCAGCTTTGTTGGAGAAGGGAATTATATAACTGAGCCTGAACAGTGCTCCGTGATTGGTAGTGAACACCCATATATGGACCTTATCTGAAATATTGAGTTGATTTGGTGAGAACACCTAGGGAACTTTCCATGATCTAACCTATTTTAGATGCAGGTGAAACATTAGCCCATTCCAATGTTATGTTTGGCAAAGATGCTTCTGTAAAAACTGACTTAAGGTGCAGCAGCAGTTTTTGATGCTTCTGGAGCTGGCCTTCCATCCTGGACATTGACATAATATTGCCATGTCACTCTTTAGAATTAGACACTATAATGTCAATACTGCCACCCCCTCCCCCCTTGCTGTGACTTCTAGTTTGCATTTGTTGTTTTTGTTCAACTGCATTTGCATAATGTTGCGAAGGGTTACGTTGAGGAGGGTGGGTCCACACTTTCTGCCCTCGCCTTTGGCTTGCACTGTAGGGTCTTGGACCTGAACATGTGTAAATCCTTGTGACACCAGCTGTTGTAAAAAAGTGCTATATAAATAAGCTTTGTTTTTGTCATATTCTGTCTTCACAATTTCATAGTAGCCTTCCAGGTAGAAGTTCTTTAAGTTACTCAAATGATCAACTCTCGCTCATACGATCAGCACATGCGGTCTGCCTAGTGGAAAGCCTCTCTGGTCCAGAATTCAGTAGCATTCAACCTAAATTGACTAAGGTTCTTATAGTTAACTAAACAGTCCAGCATCAGGTGAAGGTAATTATTTGTATATTAGAAATTTACTCTAGAGAAACTCTGATTATGGAACCATGTAAGAGAAGTCACCCAGCACAGTTTTATATGGAATAATAAGTGCTTCTTTGACGCCTGGTACTGTTGATATGTGACTGCAGTACCTTGTCTCTCCACAGGGAGTGCACCAGAGGTGGCTTCTGTAACTTCATGCACCTAAAGCCCATTTCTCGGGAGCTGAGGAGGGAACTGTATGGACGGCGAAGGAAAAGGTGGGGAAAACCACTGGGAACCACGATGGGTGCTATTACTGTTGTCATGGTTAATGGAGATCATTGAAGGTCTTTAACCCCCCCCCCCCCCCTCTTCTCCCCCTTAACCTTCAGGCACCGCTCTCGTTCAAGGTCTCATGATCGGCGCTCACGTGATCGTGGCCGTCGAGGTTGTGAGAGGAGGAGATCGAGAGACCGTGAGCGTTCTGGAAGGTTCTGAGTCACCCTGGGAACCCTTTTTCTTTGTTTGTTCCCTCAGCGTCACCCCTACATGCCAAATGACCAACATTTGTTAGAATCATTGGGTTTTTGTTGTAATCTACTTTTACCCATTTATTTTTTCTTTGACAGCCTGGTTTCTCAATAAAAATGCATTATTAATTACATATTTTGTTTATTTTAAGTTATTTATTTAAAAAATCTCTTTGGTATCTGAGCTTTTGCTTCTGGTTGCATTTGTGTAACTAGTCAAAATTCCCATTATGATGAATTGAAATGGAGGAATGTATTGCCATTTAGAAACTGGATATTTTAGTTACTTCACTGTATTGTGTTCTTCATATAACCTCCAATCTATTGATGTGTCTAAGGAAAAGCATGTTGGGGAAATTATAGGCACAACTCTAAATTATGGTCTGATCTATTAATGGTTATCTGGACATGCAACATTCCTGTGAGTAACATGGTGACAGTGGGTTTTTAAAAAATAATAAAATAAATGGTTACCAGACATCTTTTTCAGCTCTTGTATCTTCAGGTAGTATTTTTGATCATTTTAGGGCTTTTGTGTAGAATTTTACGTGGCCCAATATGAATGGTTCACAAATAGCAAGGAATTTTATAAAACAACTAAATTTGTATTCAGGTTTTCCTAGACTGGCCTTTCACCCTTACTGGCTTGTTGCCAAAAATATATTTGTCCAGTGTCTCGCATGTATTTATAGTTGGCAGTCGCGTAGGCTAAAATGTAACTTTAAAAAGGTTTTACTTCAAATAACAAATTAACTTTGTCCCGTTTTTTTCCCCAAATGCTTGATTTAAAAAACAACAACAAAACATTTTACCTGTGGGAGGAGGAGGATTGTAAATAGACGCCCTCGTTCTCGCCAATTACAACTCGTACACAGACGTGGTCGATTCTCAAATTGAGAGCAGATCCCTATTCCTTTAAGATGACGTGTCTCCTGGTTGGTTTGTTCGGAAACTTTTAAAAATGATCTCAGAGCCATACACTTATAAGCTCACCAAGGTAAGTCCTAACTAGTTCCGTACAAGATTTATATAATCTTTGTACGCACGTCTGGATACATTGTGCTAAATATGTTACTGGAACACGTGTCGGGCATTAGACTGTGATCGACTATTTAGCGCAAATTCATTTCTCTTGTTTTAATTGTTTTTATCGATGTACATCGCTTTGGGGAAAATTAACGTAATTGGCATTTTAAAAGTTGGAAAGAATATTCCTGTTTTTTTGTTGTTTTTTTTTCAATGGGACACACATGGCCTTCTACCCTCGCTTCTACCACGAATCCCTGGGTCCTAGACTCCGTTCGACTTTCACTTGATGTAACAGAACTTTTCGGTAGAAGGCCGGGCCCGGCAAACGTACGAAGTGCACGGGGACTGTATCACTGTGCTTTAAAGTTCCTTTCTGTGCTAGTATCTGTTTCAGTACAGTACATGAAGTATTGAGTTGCAGTCACGAGGCCAGCAAGGGCTGGGTGGATTGCAGGTTGTGTTTGCTAACCCACTGTAAGAATAACCAGCCATTATTTGCAGTCAGATAAAATAACCCTAGCTGTAGTGCCAGCATGAAGAACTCCCATTGCTTTAACCTTATGACTAAACTTAAGACATGATCGATTAAGCCATTGGAACACACATTTTCCGCATTGCATGTTTTAGTTTAGGATAATTTCTGTCCACACCTGTTGTTTTTTATCCTAGTCATGGTGGGGATTCAATAGTGAGGGGTTACCAGGAATCAGTCAATGATTAATTCTTACCAAGTGGAAGCCCTCCTCCTCCATAACCAGTAGAGAAATCATTATTAATTTTGTTTGTGACAGTTTGTGACTTACTCATTTGGCCTAGTGCAGCATTCCACAAAAATGGAGACAAGACATATTGAGCAGTGGCTTTAGGCTTGTAAAATAAAATCTAGAGCAACTAGAAATCTCATGTTAGCCAAGAGGAATCTTTGCCTTTTCCAAAGCACTGCCATTCATATTTTGGTGATCTGGTGTTGGCAGATTGCTCTGGGCATTTCAAAGACTTGTTCATTCATGATTAGAGCGTTGTTGGCTAATACACTCCTCCTCATTTAGATTAGACGAGTCTCCTGAAATACAGATCTTTTTGGTTCCAGAGGCAGTTTAGAACTCTGTAGTGAACGACGGGACAGAGGATAGGTGGAGTTTTTTTTTTAACAAGCTATGCACTATAAACCACTTCATGGCAGTTGTTGCTCATAGCTGCTTCCATCTCAAAATATCACTTCAAGTTTTACATTTTTGCATTTGTCTCTTATCCAGATCAGCTTATAGCCTGTTACAGAGGAAGGCAAATACAGTGTTTGGAGTCTTGCCCAAGGACTCTTATTGGTTTAACATAGTCCACTTGGCCAGTCCCCTACAGGAGAAGCAGCATTGTTGCCCATAATTCTGTACCAAACACAGTTGACTGGGATGGATCTAGCAATATTAAATTTCTGGAACTGTCTTGTGGCAAAGGTGCATCATTGGACAGTGCCAGTATCATTCATCATACTGCTAGTGTTTGTCTATGGAGGTTGCATAGCTATGTTCTTAATTCTATAAATATTTAGCAATAGTTGTTAATATCTCTTGGCGAGGAGAACAAAAAAGAACTAAATCATTTCCTGGGGACGGAACTAAAAGTGATGTGCCCAGTGTTGTACCATGGATATCTCAAGACTATGATGGAAGTAATACAATTTGATTACCTGATCCTTATGGCCATTTTTTGTATTTGCCTTGTGTAATATGTAGCCTGTGACTGGAGAGTTCTGAGTCTGCAAAGCACACAGTGTACTCTGTGCCACAAACACTATACTCTATGCCAACTTGAAGCTATTGGAAACGCATACTAATGCACATAGAAAATTGACGTGAAGTGTTTAGTACCAGAAACCCTATGAATATAAAAAACCTTGTGACTTTAGCTAATAGCTCATAGACCTAAATACTGTATCTAACATTGTTGAGCAATGTTAGAGAAATAGTGTTAACTTTGAATTCTGAACTTATTGGACTTTTCGTACACTAAACACTGTAGCTCCAAATACACAGGTCTTTGTGGCAGTGCCTTTTAGTCAGATGTATATTAGAAGTGGTGCCACCCTTTGTCTCTGTCCAGTAAAGGATGCCGTCAGTACAGGAAAGCTCTGAGCAAGACCAACTGGCCAGTAGTGTGGATGAAGCAATTCACCTGAACATGGAGAAAGGGGTCATCGAGAGGAAGTGGATTCGCCCTGATCTCCCCAGCAGATGCACCTGGAGCCTAGGGGTCCCAAACACTGATTCCCCACACTGGCATCCTCACAGGTGAGTGGTGTCTAGTTTTTGACATTTTAACTTTCTACTTCAGATTAGGGTCTGGCAACCTTTTTTCATCAGAACCTACAGGAGAAATTGGTAAGGGTTGAGAAACAACTGAGGAGCTTTGACAATGTTTGTAAAGTTTGGAGAAAATGCTTTGGCATCTCAGGAAAAGATGAAGATGGAACAATTCCAAATTAGTTACTGAAGGAATATGGCAAAAATGACATCTGCCATCACACTTTATTATTATTTCGATCTTTCTGAATATGCCAGACTAGAACTGGCTTCAGATTGGTGATGTCATTAGTTTTTGGCTTTGGGATCATGAATCTTCAACTGGTGCATGTGGCAGTTTGTGCTATTGTTTCTTTCAATTTCAAGATGTTCAACATACTTGCAAATATTTGTTTCTATTTCATTGCTGTATGGACTCACTCGGTCTTCAATTTTACATTTGACCAAAGAGTGCTTGAGTAACCTTTCCTCACCTTTTGAAGGCCAAGCATTCCATGCATCCTGCCCAATGTCCTGGGACAAATCGGACACACCCCAATGGTCCATCTCAACAAGATCACCAAGAACTTTGGCCTCAAGTGTGAGCTGTGTGAGTAAGAAATCAGTATGGCCACTGAAACAACATATCCTACTTAAATTGTTTGAATGTATATATTAAAATTTCAGTGTTATTTAATAATTGGTTTAAACAAGATATGTAGTTTTAAAAATGTAAACCATTTATTAAAGTTTTAGCTAAGGTATTAGATGCTTTTATTTCTCAAACTTTTCTCATTGTGTATGTGTGTATGTGGGTGCATTCAGTGGTGAAGTGCGAGTTCTTTAATGCTGGTGGCAGTGTGAAGGACAGAATTAGTCTGCGTATGGTGGAGGATGCAGAGAGGGCAGGCGTTCTCAAGCCTGGAGACACAATCATAGAGCCCACCTCCGGAAACACTGGTAATGACCACTATGAGAAGATGTTTGTTGGTGTATATGTGCAAGTGTATAGTGATACTCCAGTGCACTCCAACATATTATAGTGTATGTCTACCGTGTGTGTGTGTGTGTGTGTGTGATTTTGTGTGGAGATTTATGCCTATATTTGCTAGCTTGAATTTGTAACCTGTATGTTAGGTATTGGCCTCGCTCTAGCTGCTGCTGTGAAGGGTTACCACTGCATCATTGTCATGCCTGAGAAGATGAGCATGGAAAAGGTTAATACAAACACACACACAAAAAAATCATTTATTACTATTGAATGATTGCCTATGGGCATGTAAAGTGTCCATTGCATGCATCATACATTAGCTACAATATTGAATAAATATTAAGCACAGCTTACATTTAGGTGGATGTGTTAAGAGCTCTGGGAGCTGAGATTGTCCGCACACCCACCAGCGCCCGTTTTGATTCGCCTGAGTCTCATGTGGGTGTGGCTTGGCGTCTGAAGAATGAGATCCCTAACTCACACATCCTGGACCAGTATCGTAATCCCAGCAACCCACTGGCTCACTACGACACCACAGCAGAAGAGATACTGGAACAGTGTGATGGTTTGTGCACGCTCTCTCTCTCTCTCTCTCTCTCTCTCTCTAAACTTGCTCGTTTTAAAGGACTCCCTGCACCAGGCCTACTGACTGACATGCCTCGTCACTTTTGGATTCATTTATTGGAATTCTCCATTAACATTAATTAGTAACAGTTCATTGGTGCTCCACATATGCCTGAGGCCACTGTGTCTTTGCAGGTAAAGTGGACATGCTTGTAGCAGGAGCTGGGACAGGGGGCACCATCACTGGCATTGCTCGCAAGCTGAAAGAGAAATGCCCCAATGTTAAGGTGAAGGCTAATGCCTGGATTTGCTTGCTTGCCATTACATGCCAGCTTGTACACTTAGCACTGTTTCTTCTGACAAAAAACTTTGGTGTCATTGGTAGAATTTTATTTTATTTTTTTTACCTGATGTATAAAAACATTTCACTGTTTATATGAAACATGCATGTACTGTATATCATGCATGTAATATACCATAGACAGAAAGCATAGATTTTCATGTGTCATAAATTTTGTTGTCACCTCTTCACATAAAATGCACCAAAATATGATGCAAGGGCTTTGAATTTGAAATCACTAATAACTGGAGCTAAACAAACACTGGTCAATGACTCCTGCCCGTGTGATGTTTCTTGCTAAACAATGCTAGACCACACAATGATGATAAACTACAGCGAAAGGAGGAGCTTAGTAGTGTAAAGATTATAACGCATTATCGGTGCTGTGCATCAGATCATCGGTGTGGACCCCGAAGGGTCCATCCTGGCTGAGCCTGAGGAACTGAACCACACAGAGAAGACACGGTACGAGGTGGAAGGCATCGGCTATGATTTCATCCCCACTGTGCTGGACAGATCGGTGAGCAAGAATACATTCCAGACTCTTGCAATGGAATCTCAGATAAGATTGTACAAAACACCAGGGCATCCAACTGTGGGTCATTATTTGATATATGCTATAGAACAAGTATCACCACTAGATGTCAGTGTAGGTTCAGTATTTATTGTCTATAAACCAGACAATTTCTTAAAGTGGTCAGTAGCATCTACCACCATATAAATTTTCCTCTCCTTTTGAATATATATAAAAAAATAAAAACATGCTAAAAAGAATTTCGAATCCTAAAATGCTATCATGCAATTGGAAAATTTGGATAAGCATGCACCCATACATACAACACATTTCATTAGAAACACCTTGTAGTCATGCATCTGCAATGTCTGTAGCCCAAATGCAGCCATGCTCAGTATGTCTTGGCCAAGCTCTTCATAAATAGTCCGTTTCTGATCCCAGGACTGCTGACAGGTGGATTTCTTTGGGTGGCAGGCTACTCTCAAACACAGCAGTGACACTGATGCATGGAAAAATCCCAGAAACTGAGCAGTGATTAGTAGAGTAGAGGATGGCTGATGAATTATGCATACCAACATATGGGCTACAAGCTGTAACTGTGCACATATAAAATGTGTACCTAATAAAGTGGCAGTTAGTGTAGGTGTAAGGTAGATGTTTTTAATAAAGTGACTGGCAAGCGCATACAAATTGTGTCCAAGCTTGCCATATATATATACCATTTACACCATGGTTACCACTTACAATCCATCCCAAAACTATGCGTTTTCTTGTAAGGTGGTGGACCGCTGGTACAAGGCCAGTGATGATGAAACCTTTGCTATGGCACGCATGCTCATTAGAGAAGAAGGACTGCTGTGTGGTAAGGCTACAGAGGGCTCACTGGAATCATTTTCAATAATTGCACATTTCATTCTGTTATGGCTGCGGTAGCATAGTTAACTGTGGATAGAGATGTGCTAACTACCTAATGTGCTTTCTGTGAGCTGTGTACTCCAGAAAGCAAATTCATCTCAACCTTCACTTCAACCTCAATTTCTTGTTTTCTCAATCTATTACTTCAAGATTAGTCTCTCAGTTTAGTGGTTCAATTTCCATCTCGCATCAGCCTTTCTCACTTCAGTATAACCTTCTTGCCTGGTAGGTGGCAGCTCGGGCAGTGCTATGGCGGCAGCAGTGAAGGAGGCCAAAGAGCTGAAGGAGGGTCAGCGCTGCGTGGTCATCCTCCCTGACTCCATCCGCAACTACATGTGAGGAGAAACCAGGGGGAGGGCCTGAGGGGGAAGGCAGGGCTTGGTTAAGGATGGTGTTCCAAATTCCAAAACCAAGTGGGTCTCGTAAAGTAGAAATTCATGAGTTAGTTCTGTTTGACTCACTGTGCTAAGGGCACACTTCTATGGTTATGTTATGAATGCAACATTTTTCTTCTTCTGCAGGTCCAAGTTTTTGAATGATAAATGGATGTTCCAAAAAGGCTTTCTCACAGTAGAAGAGTTCATGGTTAACAAGCCCTGGTAAGAACTCTTCATATGCAGCAGTTACTGTATATACAGGCAGTCCATATTCAGTTTCATATTAATTTGCTGGAATACAACAAATTGACACTGTCCAATTATTTATTGCCGTGTCATGTAATCATAGGTAATGGCAAAATCACTTTGAACAGTTTTGGGTTTCATCTCTCACTCAGGTGGTGGAATCTTAAGTTGCAGAGCTTGAACCTCTCTGCTCCTCTCACTGTGTTGCCCACAGTCACCTGTCAGAAAATGATCAAAATCCTGAAGGAAAAGGGCTTTGACCAAGCCCCAGTGGTTGATGAGGCTGGGTGGGTCTCTGTCTCCCTCTCTCACTCACCAAAACTAAAATGCTCTGAGCCTTCTCCATTGTAATGTGTAACATATGAAGAATTTGTAGTCACAACCAGACGCATCGTTGGTAGCTTCAACAATTGCTCACATAATTGAATCTTTAGCATAATCAGTGCTAAGCCCAAACCATTTTATTTTCCTTTAGGTTGATTCTTGGTATGGTGACCCTTGGGAACATGCTAGCCTCAGTGCTTGCTGGAAAGGTCAAGCCCTCTGACCCTGTGAGCAAAGTGCTCTACAAGCAGTTCAAGCAGGTGGGCAGCACATCCTTCCATTGGCTGAAGGACAATGTTACATTTATACTTGATGCTCTCCAGAAAAAGGAGGCACCATACAGTGGCTGACTAGTCGTTTCCCTCAGGTTCATTTGACTGACAACCTGGGGAAGCTCTCCCGGATCCTGGAGACAGACCACTTTGCCCTGGTGGTGCATGAGCAGATTCAGTGTGAGTACTCCCTCTCATAGAAGCTTCCTATGCTTGCTTCTCTCCTCAGTTCTCATTGCTCCACATTTCAGTAACATTGGTGTCCCAAGGTTGTAATTTTAACATATAAACACAATAGTTCTGCAGGGTCTGAAACTATTTTTTTCTGCCAGTGTCATGGTAGTCAGATGCTACTGTTAGCTTTGATTGGACTTTCCTCTTGAAATGCCATGAGCTATTGAGACAGTTAGTCTTGTCTGGTGTATAATCCACAAAGTTCTTACATCAAAACTGCATGTGGAAGCCATCTTGCTCATTTAAACATATGTTCCTTACTCAAGTAAACACAGAAAAGGTGCTCCAGACATTCTGTTCAAGTCATACAGGCTATTTCAAATGACTCACAGACAGACATCACTGTATATCTCTGGTTCTGCATACAACCAGCTACTATGTTTACATTTTTGTTGTTGTTTGTTTTTGCTTTTACTCTTCCTGTTCCTCTGTGTGCATTTTTCCTCAATATCAACTAACTTGTGTACCTGATATACAGCGAAATATTGGAAGCTCAGGTTGGCAGTTGAACCGTTGAACTGCAAACATCTGCAACTCAGTTGCCAAGCTCAGCAAACTTTAAAAATACTTTAATACCTTTTAATAATGGGAAAACAGCTGGCCAGTTAATAATGGCACTAATAAGCTCATGCCAAATGGCTCTCAGCTACCAATTAATGAAAGTTAGCTATGTTAGCATTTTTGGTTAAAGTGTTTCTTTACATTTCTACTGGATATAAAAACCACATCCTCTTTACCCCTGACTGTTTGTGGTCTAACTGCTCTCTACCTTTCAGATTTGACAGATGGCTCCACAAGTCTGAAGCAGATGGTGTTTGGAGTTGTGACGGCCATTGATCTACTCAACTTTGTCACTGGCCACGAGAAACGAGAGAGATCGGTGTCTGAATGCACAGACGAGCTGTGATTGGCCATTTATATCAGCATTTGCTATCTATAACCAATAATGATGTCTGACCATGAATGGTTCACCTCCTAAGGACTAGGGGGCCATGAGTCAAAATTGTTACTGTGAATTGAGCATATAAATATATAGACATTCTATATTGGAAGTTTTTCTTTTTGCTATGTTTGGTAATTTAGGCTAATGTTTTAAATAATGTTGCAAACATTTTCCAAGTCCAGGGCTTGTTTTGATTGGGGAAATGAGGGAGTGCCTGCCCCCCAGTAGAAAAAAAAGGGACAAAACCCCCCCACCCCCCTTTGCATAAAGGGAGTATTCACAATGCATGTATGCAAATGTAAAAATTTGATTAAAATGCAATTTATTTAGTGAAATATTTGTCAGTTAATTCCAATTGTTTGCTATTTCAATATGCTAATTGTTTAGGCTGTAAGCAAAATCTATTTTTAATCTGGCTCTTGGTGATTTTATACATTAAAACTAATTGAGAACATGACACATTCAGTGATGGTCATAGGTGTAGGTTTTTAGGTTTGGACAGGCAGATGTCATTCCCCCCCACCAATCATTTCATCTTGCACTACTCATATAATTTCTTAGGGTGGGTGGTGTAAGCAGTGTTGGAATTCAGTCTGTCATTGGTGATAGTACACAAATTGAGGTTTGAGAGTTTAAATAACTACAAGCTAGCTGGGTATTTCCAATAGGGAACAATTCTCTTTGTGTGAGGAGAACTTGTGTGAGTAAAGCCCATTGTGATATTTTGAATCACAACAGGCAACATGACACATTGTGCACATGGGTAAAGGAATACAAAGGTGGAATTTCAGACACATACTGAAAGCCAAATTCCCTCCAATGAGGGCCTAACTTTGTAAGAAAAAGCTATTTTAGGCTGGTCCAAGATCGTTATACCTCAAACTGAACTGGCAAAATGGCTCATTGACAAATGGAAAAAGAAGACATTCCAGATCAATTTTGATAGATTTTGTGATCTTGGGCCAGATAAATAATGAGTTCTATCCATTAAAAAAAAAAAGATGACATTAGCCTGGCCCAAAATCATTTTACACCTCAAATCTAATTGGCAACATGGCACAATGAGCAGTGCTCAACACAGGTACTGGATTCAATTTGGGTAAATTCAGAGACATACTGAGAAATAACAAATCCATCATTCAGAACTGGTCAACCATAGTAAGATAAATCTGGTTTCAGGCTGGCCCACGATCATTTTACACCTGAATCTAACTGGAAACATGGCTCATTGACTAATGGTGCACAACACCAAATGAAAAATTGCAGATAAATTCTGTGGATTTAATTTTAATGACCTTGGACCAGTGAAATAAGGAGTTAACCAAAGAGAAGAGGTTCTGTCCTATAAGAAAATCCTGGTCTTAGGCTGGCCTCTCATCATTTCATACATCAAATCTCACAGAACTAATTGACAACATGGTAGATTGAGCAATAGTGCACATAGGTAAATTAATCAAAGAGGAAATTTTTAAACTGATTCTTTTTGGTTTCATAAAGGGAACATACATTTGGAGATTTGCTGAATTGAATGCAATTCCTATCCCCAGAACTTTTCAAAGCAAAGTTACATCCATAGCAAAATGTCTGTAGCATATAGGGATAGCACTGCTTTTGAAATTTTATGATTGTTGAGAGATAATGACATCTTAACACAAAACAGAGGCTGTAATATGTGATTGATTTATGAGGGCAAATATTCAAAATGTTTAAATTTACAGTAGGACATGGTATGGCTTAGACAGCTCCATAGCATCAGTTTCATTTTAGAAATGCAGTTACTGAAGCATAGCTTAATTTCTTTTAACCTTTACTTCTGAAAAATTGGAGAATCTGACTCAGTGTTTTTATGTTTTTCCTGCTTTTTGAGAGCCTAATTTGTGTTTTAACAAGAACTTCAGTGGAATAAAAACAAAATGATCCAAGTGACGATTTGTTGTGTTTATTGCTGGAAGAGCTAAATCTTGACCCTATGGTAATGATGGAACAATCAAACAAACACTGTGTCCTACTGCAGTTATTTACCCTGTCCTAAATAATTAGCACAACTGTTTTTGAGTTTGCCATGTTCTCTCCACAACTGAAATGTAAAAATTAGAAGTGAAGTTGTCCCTTTAAAGGACATTTTACAGGGTAGATATTGCTGGACAAAATCAGGATTTGTGGCAATTTTACTGCACTCTGAATAATGTATTTAATGTAGAACAATACATATAGCTTCAAAATATACTCATACAAATCTTGGGCCAGCCTAAGGCCAAGTTTTCCTTACAGAGGTGGACCAGTTCTTTATGAATTACTTGTTTTTTTTCTGGCCCAACATGGGTAAGGCCAATCAGTATTTTCCAGACTTTCAATCCAATGACCTGTGTGCACTATTGCTCAGCGTGCCATGTTAACAGTTTTGAGGTATACCACGATCTTGAGTCAGCCAACAACCAGGTTTTTATTACAGGGAAAGACCTGCATGATGTATTTGTTATTTGCCTTGCTCAGTAATGTATTAAGCCCATATAACAGGGAATTGGGCTTTGTGTACGCACCCAAAACTCCACCTTTGTATTGCTTAAAGTGTGTGCACACTGTGTCATGTTGCCAGGCTTGATGTATGATATTACCATGGGCTTTACTAAAATCAAATTCTCCTCACACAAAGAGACTGTTTCCCTATTGAAAATATCCTGTAGTTATTTAAACTTTCAAACCTGAGCTGGTATTCTTTCTTCTGATCAATTTGTGTACCATCACCAGTGGCATAGTTTGAATTTCAACTTTAGAACAGTGCTTACACCACCCACCCTAAAAAATGATTTCAGTAATGTGAGCAGGAATTATTTGGGGGTGGGGGGCATACATCTGCCTGTCCAAACCTAAAAACCTACCCCTATGACCATCACTGAATGAGTCATGCTCTCAATTAGTTTTAATGTATAAAATCACCAAGAGCCAGTTTAAAAATAGATTTTCCTTACTGTAGAAACACAGCCTAAACAGTTACAAATGACACACTTGAAATAAATATTTTACTAAATAAATTTGATTCAAATGCAATTTAAAAATATTTATATTCACATACATGGGGGATGGCATCCCTTCATTTCCCCACTCAGAACAAGCCCTGCTTGTGGAAAATGTTTGGTAATGTACAAGGTAATTTAGGCTAATGTTTTACATAATGCTGCAAACATAGCAAAAAGAAAACACATTCTGTAGTGGAGGTTTATTGTGAATTGAGCATTTAAATCTACAATTTTGACTCATGGCCCCCTAGTCCTTAGGAGGTGAACCATTCATGGTCAGACATCATTATTGGTTATAGATAGCAAATGCTGATATAAATGGTCAATCACAGCTCGTCTGTGCATTCAGACACCGATCTCTCTCGTTTCTCGTGGCCAGTGACAAAGTTGAGTAGATCAATGGCCGTCACAACTCCAAACACCATCTGCTTCAGACTTGTGGAGCCATCTGTCAAATCTGAAAGGTAGAGAGCAGTTAGACCACAAACAGTCAGGGGTAAAGAGGATGTGGTTTTTGCATCCAGTAGAAATGTAAAGAAACACTTTAACCAAAAATGCTAACGTAGCTAACTTTCATTAATTGGTAGCTGAGAGCCATTTGGCATGAGCTTATTAGCGCCATTATTAACTGGCCAGCTGTTTTCCCATTATTAAAAGGTATTAAAGTATTTTTAAAGTTTGCTGAGCTTGGCAACTGAGTTGCAGATGTTTGCAGTTCAACGGTTCAACTGCCAACCTGAGCTTCCAATATTTCGCTGTATGTCAGGTACACAAGTTAGTTGATATTGAGGAAAACGAGGCACAAAGGAACAGAAAGGGTGAAACGGCACCGCTGGTTGTATGCAGGACCAACATAATCAACAGTAATGTCTGTCTGTGAGTCAGTAGAAATGTCTGGATCATGTTTGTGTTTACTTGAATAAGGACCGTGTTTAAATGAGGAAGATAGCATCCTCATGCAGTCCTGATGCAAGACCATTGTGGATTATACACCAAACAAGACATTTATGGCATTTAGCAGATGCCTTTATTTAAAGCAACTTTCAATTAATGACCGAGTACAACTTGAGCAATTAAGGGGTTAATGGCCTTGCTCAGGGGCCCAACAGTAGCAACTTGGCAGTGGTGGCGCTTGAACCAGCAACTTTCCAATTACAAGTACCTTAATCACTAAGCTACCACTGCCCTACCAACTGTCTCTTAATGGGTCACAGAATTCTCAAGAGGAAAGCCCAAGCAAAACTAACAGCAGCATCCAACTACCATGACGCTAGCAGAAAACAGTTTCAGACCCTTGAACTACTGGTGTTTATATGTGAAAATGACAACCTTAGGTCACTGATGTTACTGAAATGGGGTGTAATGAGAGTTGAGGAGAGAATAAGCATAGGAAGCTTCTATGAGAGGGAGTACTCACACTGAATCTGCTCATGCACCACCAGGGCAAAGTGGTCTGTCTCCAGGATCCGGGAGAGCTTCCCCAGGTTGTCAGTCAAATGAAACTGAGGGAAACGACTAGTTAGCCACTGTATGACGCCTCCTTTTTCTGGAGAGCATCAAGGATAAATGTAACATTGTCCTTCAGCCAATGGAAGGATGTGCTGCCCACCTGCTTGAACTGCTTGTAGAGCACTTTGCTCACAGGGTCAGAGGGCTTGACCTTTCCAGCAAGCACTGAGGCTAGCATGTTCCCAAGGGTCACCATACCAAGAATCAACCTAAAAGAAAATGAAATGGTTTGGGCTTAGCACTGATTATGCTAATGATTCAATTATGTGAGCAATTGTTGAAGCTACCAACGATGCGTCTGGTTGTGACTACAAATTCTTCATATGTTACACATTACAATGGAGAAGGCTCAGAGCATTTTAGTTTTGGTGAGTGAGAGAGGGAGACAGAGACCCACCCAGCCTCATCAACCACTGGGGCTTGGTCAAAGCCCTTTTCCTTCAGGATTTTGATCATTTTCTGACAGGTGACTGTGGGCAACACAGTGAGAGGAGCAGAGAGGTTCAAGCTCTGCAACTTAAGATTCCACCACCTGAGTGAGAGATGAAACCCAAAACTGTTCAAAGTGATTTTGCCATTACCTATGATTACATGACACGGCAATAAATAATTGGACAGTGTCAATTTGTTGTATTCCAGCAAATTAATATGAAACTGAATATGGACTGCCTGTATATACAGTAATTGCTGCATATGAAGAGTTCTTACCAGGGCTTGTTAACCATGAACTCTTCTACTGTGAGAAAGCCTTTTTGGAACATCCATTTATCATTCAAAAACTTGGACCTGCAGAAGAAGAAAAATGTTGCATTCATAACATAACCATAGAAGTGTGCCCTTAGCACAGTGAGTCAAACAGAACTAACTCATGAATTTCTACTTTACGAGACCCACTTGGTTTTGGAATTTGGAACACCATCCTTAACCAAGCCCTGCCTTCCCCCTCAGGCCCTCCCCCTGGTTTCTCCTCACATGTAGTTGCGGATGGAGTCAGGGAGGATGACCACGCAGCGCTGACCCTCCTTCAGCTCTTTGGCCTCCTTCACTGCTGCCGCCATAGCACTGCCCGAGCTGCCACCTACCAGGCAAGAAGGTTATACTGAAGTGAGAAATAAAGGCTGATGTGAGATCGAAATTGAACCACTAAACGGAGAGACTAATCTTGAAGTAATAGATTGAGAAAACAAGAAATTGAAGTTGAAGTGAAGATTGAGATGAATTTGCTTTCTGGAGTACACAGCTCACAGAAAGCACATTAGGTAGTTAGCACATCTCTATCCACAGTTAACTATGCTACCGCAGCTATAACAGAATGAAATGTGCAATTATTGAAAAAGATTCCAGTGAGCCCTCTGTAGCCTTACCACACAGCAGTCCTTCTTCTCTAATGAGCATGCGTGCCATAGCAAAGGTTTCATCATCACTGGCCTTGTACCAGCGGTCCACCACCTTACAAGAAAACACATAGTTTTGGGATGGATTGTAAGTGGTAACCATGGTGTAAATGGTATATATATATGGCAAGCTTGGACACAATTTGTATGCGCTTGCCAGTCACTTTATTAAAAACATCTACCTTACACCTACACTAACTGCCACTTTATTAGGTACACATTTTATATGTGCACAGTTACAGCTTGTAGCCCATATGTTGGTATGCATAATTCATCAGCCATCCTCTACTCTACTAATCACTGCTCAGTTTCTGGGATTTTTCCATGCATCAGTTTCACTGCTGTGTTTGAGAGTAGCCCGCCACCCAAAGAAATCCACCTGTCAGCAGTCCTGGGATCAGAAACAAACTATTAATGAAGAGCTTGGCCAAGACATACTGAGCATGGCTGCATTTGGGCTACAGACATTGCAGATGCAGGACAACAAGGTGTTTCTAATGAAGTGTGTTGTATGTGTGGGTGCATGTTTTTCTAAACTTTCCAAAGGCATGATAGAATGTTAATTTAGAATCCTATTTATTGCCTTTTTAAAAGGTTCAGATGCAAAGGCAAATTCATATGGAGAAAATATTACACAACACCCCAGATGGTACTGACCAGTTTAATAAACTGACTGGATAATAGACTACATTTTGAACCTACACTGACATCTAGTGGCGATACTTGTTCTATAGCATATATCAAATGACCCACTGTTGAAAGCTCTGGTGTTTTGCACAATCTTATCCAAGATTCCAGTGCAAGATGTGAGTCTGTAATGTCTTCCTGCTCACCGATCTGTCCAGCACAGTGGGGATGAAGTCGTGACCAATGCCTTCCACCTCGTACTGTGTCTTCTTGTGGTTCAGTTCCTCGGGCTCAGCCAGGATGGACCCTTCGGGGTCCACGCCGATGATCTGATGCACAGCCCCGATATTATGTTATAATCTTTACACTACTAAGTTCCTCCTTTCACTGTAGTTTATCATTGGGTGGTCTAGCATTGTGTAGCAAGTTACATCATCGTGCAGGAGTCATCGAAAATTGTTTGCTTAGCGCCAGTTATTAGTGATTCCAAATTCACAGCCCTTGTGTCGTATTTTGGTGCATTGTATGAAACAACAGGTGATCTGAAAATCTATGCTTTCTCTCTAGTGGAAGATTTTATGCATGCAATATACCAATGACAGCACTTTCCCCTGACCAAAAAACAACAACAAAAAAAACAAAAAACCAAACGATTTAGCAAGTGTACAAGCTGGCATGCGATGGCAAGCAAGCAAATCCAGGCATTAGCCTTCACCTTAACATTGGGGCATTTCTCTTTCAGCTTGCAGGCAATGCCAGTGATGGTGCCCCCTGTCCCAGCTCCTGCTACAAGCATGTCCACTTTACCTGCAAAGACACAGTGGCCTCAGACATGTGTGGAGCACCAATGAACTGTTACTAATTAAGGATAATGGAGAATTCCATTAAATGAATCCAAAGGTGACTAGGGATGTCAGTCAGTAGGCCTGATGCAGGGAGTCCTTTGAGAAGAGTAAGTTTAGAGAGCGCTCAAACCATCACACTGTTCCAGTATCTCCTCTGCCGTGGTGTCGTAGTGAGCCAGTGGGTTGCTGGGATTACGGTACTGGTCCAGAACGTGCGAGTTGGGGATCTCATTCTTCAGGCTCCATGCCACACCCACATGGGACTCAGGTGAATCAAAACATGCGCTGGTGGGTGTGCGCACAATCTCAGCTCCCAGAGCTCTCAATACATCCACCTTGATGCAAGATGTGCTTGACGCTTAGTCCATTTCCACATTAGATATTCATTATCAATCACCGTGTGTCATTATATGGGTAGTCTTTCAATAGTAATAACGGATTATAACTTTTTACCTTTTCCACGCTCATTTTCTCAGGCATCACAATGATGCAGCGGTAACCCTTTACAATAGCAGCTAGAGCGAGGCCAATACCTAACATAAAATAAAGTTACAAGCTGAGCCATTACACCTCCACCACCCAAAAAACTGCACACGCACATCATTACCAGTGTTTCCGGAGGTGGGCTCTATGATTGTGTCTCCAGGCTTGAGAATGCCTGCCCTCTCTGCATCCTCCACCATACGCAGACTAATTCTGTCCTTCACACTGCCACCAGCATTAAAGAACTCGCACTTCACCACTGAATGCACCCACACAAACACATAGCACGCAATGAGCAATAATAAAAATAAGAGAATTGAGAAATAAAAGCATCTAATCATTTACCTAAAATACAATTAAATAAAATGTTTACATTTTAAGTAAACTAGTTATTTAAATACATTTATACTTAAATTTTGACTGGCAGTACTGATTTCTTACTCACACAGCTCACACTTGAGGCCAAAGATCTTGGTGATCTTGTTGATACGGACCATTGGGGTGTGTCCAATCTGTCCCAGGATGTTGGGCAGGATGCTCGGAATGCTTGGTCTTTAAAAAGGTGTGGAAAGTTATGTTCAGTGTTACTGGAGTGAGGTTGTGCATGCGTGAGTGAATATAAAAGGATTCTACTGGTGTACCATGAGCCAATACAATGCATTTATACATAGAATACACATGAATAAAAGTATAATTATATTATTAAATAGAATATTTAAAAAGTTTAACATGTATAAAATCTCTAGGGAGGCTCGTCTTGGGTCACCTCAGGACACGTGGGACATTGGACCCCTTACACTTTGTCTATGGGCTGCATGTGTGCATTGAGGTTACCGTGATCTACCTGCTATACAGAATCTACTCACAGCTGGAAACAGCAGGGAGCTCTAGTGCCTTCAACAACAGCCAGCCCTTCCTACTGAGGGAGATGATGAGTGCAACAAAGGTGCATTCTGTCCCAATATCCTGAGCCACCAAATCTGCAGGCCCCAGTATGTGTGGCTACAGGACCATGTGTCAAAGTGGACTGTAAGCAGCACAGGTGCTCCACAGGGGACTGTCCTGGTTCCCTTTCTGTTCACTTTTTACACCTCCAGTTTTATATATGACTGAGATGCGTCACCTACAATAATGGTGTCATCCAAGAACTTTTGAGGGAGGACTTCAGAAAAATTGGGTCTCCTTTTGCTCCATCCAGGGTGAACACTGAGCTGGTCAACAACAAGTACCTGGTTGTTTATCTGTATGAGAAGTGGGGATGGCAAGTGAATCTAGAGGAACTGTACAAGAAAGGCCAGAGCCAACTACTTCCTGAGAAGACTGAAATCCGTTGGGGTGAGGGGTCACCTGCTGAGAACTTTCTATGGGTCTGTAGAGTCAAGTGCCATCTTTTTTTCTTGTGTTCTTGGGCAGCATTATTATAGCAAAGGACACCATCAGACTGAATAAGATCAGTAGAAAGGCTGGAGACAGTGGTGGAGAGAGGTTGCTGGCAAAGGTGTCAGATCATGAACCCTCTCACCCACTACACAAAACACTACAGGGACAAGGGAGGCCACTGAGCAGCAGACTGCTCCAGCCCTGCTGCAGGAAGCAACACTTTCACAAGTCTTTTCTCCCTGCAACCATCAGAATGTGCAACTCTGCACTCCAATTCATCAATTTCTCAGGCACTATTGCGCATCTATGCATCATCTGTGCTGCACTTTAGTGCTCATTCTGCATGGTTATGCTCTTTTGCAGATTACTGTATTTTATAGAAATACAATACTGTATCACTAACTGTAGCAGCAAATGTGGCCTTAATTGTAACAGCAGCTGTAGTTGCAATCTTTACATATGACCAACACCTAAACAGTATTCTTTGAACTTTAGCATAGCTATTAGTTGTTTCTGTATGCGCGCGTGCGCACATGTAAATATTTTATATTGCATTTCTCACTAAACAATTTTTGCATTTTATGGTTTCATTTTATCTACCTTACTACTATGCATTCTATGTTTAACTTGCATGTATGCTGCTAGAACATTTTCCTTTTGGGGATTAATAGTGTTTTCCACTAACTATGCCAGGATTATGCAATGTTTTATTTTTTCCTCAGATGCTCAATTATTTTTCTGAGACTCACCCCCACGTTTCCTCAATATCTGTTAAAGCTTTTCAAATGTTCCTCAACCACTACTTTTTGTATGTTCATATTAAAAAATTGCCAAGCGCTAATCTGAAGTAGAAATGTAAACATGTTGAAAGCTAGGAACCACTCACCTGGGAGGATGCCAGTGGGGGGACTCAGCAGGTGGGACCCCCAGGCTCCAGGTACACTTACTGGGGAGATCAGGGCGGATCCACTTCCTCTCAGTGGCCCCTTTCTCACTACTCGGCTGGACTGCGCCTTCTGCATCATTGGTTACTTGGTCTTTCTCTGAGCTTTCCTGGCCATTTAACTGGAATATTCCATCATCGATTTCATCATTGCTAGCACTCTTCTTGCCAGAAAATGGGCAGAGAGGGCTGGAGATGGCATTCTCTTTGGTAGAGGGCACCGACAGCATTCCTCACTGGACAGAAACAAAAGGGTGGGACCACTTCTAATAACATGTACAAGGTCTCAAACTCCTCCATTTCAGAGATCAAATTTTACTCCTTGCTTCTTGTCAGGGGTCACTCTACAACTGCACATCCTTAGCTTGCTACCTCCTCTGAGCACTAGCACCTGTCAATCAGTCAAGTTCAGGATGCCCGAGTTTACGAGTTACACCTTTGAGGCACAAAATGACATCAAGCCTGTTCATGAGGAAAAAGATTGTTTCTTATACTATATGTGCCACACACAGCAAATAAACAAGACTTGGAGTAACCTGCATCTTTTAGGATAGATGGGGAATTTAATTGTGAAATGTTTAAATATACATGCCAAACAGCTGCATCTGGGGAAGCAAATTGAGCCATTGCTTAAGATGTTGACAGGAGTGTGAAACATTGAAACTGTGCTCTAGTAAAAGTCATATGGGTAGCCTACTGCATCACAATGTTACATATTTCAAAAGTAGTCTACTTAACAGAAAACAGTTTAAAATTTTAGTGAACCAACAGTGTTGACCATTATTGCCATTGAATAAAGCAGTCTTTCCTGGAGATATACCTTTCTGAAGAAAAGAATAAATAGCTCAAGAAGCAGAGTTGGTGAATGTCGTTCCATGGCATCGCTCCGCGAACTCTTTGTACCTTTACACAAAACACTTGATTAGGCTACGCATGCGTTATCAAGGGCACTATAATTATAACACGAAACTAAACAGGTGTGGAAGCGGGAGAGTGTTGGCTCATCACAGTAAAGGAAAGAATCAGTGTCCCTTAGCCTTTTAGTCGAAACCAACACACCATGTTTTGAGAGCATGTTTGGTCAGTTGGAACACAGATTATCATTGGTTTAGACTTAATCTACACCTTTTTTAAAATACATAATAATAATAATAATAATAATAATAATAAAGGCCCGTGACATTTTTCTCTTTCCCTCTTGCCAATCACGCGACTTCTCATACATTGTAATTTGTATTATTTTTAATAAAACACGCAGCCAAATTCCCATCAATGAAAAATGTAACTGCCCAGTTATGCAGTTCATCACCACATCACACATGCAACTCCCCTCAAATTTATTACAAATGCTTGCCTTTTACTTGTATTTACATTTTTTTTTTTTTTAATAGCAACACCATGTAAAAGTCTGAGAGTAGGCTACTCGTACCTTCATTCAAATAGTTTCCTTTTACATTACAATATCTGAACAATTCTCACAATAGCAATAGCTCGATATACTTCCCCCTCGCTTGATGTTTGACCAATGTATTAAAACAAAAATACCATAATCTCCCGTGTATCCTGAAAGAAAGATGCAGATGAGTGAATTTTTGTTCACGCCACGAGGCACTTGTTCAGCAGTTTAAGAAACGATGGGTGTCCCTCATTAACAGACTTAGTGACAGTCCCCTAAACTTGGGGATCCTGAATTTGACCGAATTCACCACTGCTCCTTTACATTTGTCCTTCGACCTCCCGACATCATGACTGGGATTGGTCGAATGCGGCAGACTTCCAGTTTGTGCCATTTGTTTATGGCAATTACATTTTTACATCAGCTGCAGACATACTGAGAATTGCATATAAACACACTAGTGTTTCACATATAATGACGTAAATGTTTTGCATGTTTTACAGGATTTCGTCTTGCTAAGCAATGCTATCTTAGACCTGTACTCAACACAGATGGAAAGAATTATTTTAACTGGAGGGCGTTGCGGGAAAATAATTGAGCTCGCAGGCTGTCCATTAGCATTTCACATTTTAAAAGTTCGTCTTGTAGACGTTATGAAAATTCGGACGAATTCTTGTTCATGAAAAACGTGAAATTGCCTTTTTTTTAATTTATTTCCAAGTCAGTGCATGAATCAAAGATAAGGGACCATTGTTCCATTTTATTATTGGAAACGGAAAACCAATTAACAAAAAGGTACACGGCACTGGCTTGCACCCAGAGCTTAGCGTGTAAATGTGAAGTAGATCTTACGTTTCGGGGTCAGTGAAGGGGTGTATAATTAGTCGGTTCTGGTGAGATGATGGGGAACTAACCCTAGGTTTGCGGTTGGCCAAATTAAAACTAATCCCAATTCTACAAACGAAAAAAAAAGAAGAAAATGGATGACGGTAGTGAAGAGCAAATTAAACGAGTTTAGACAAACACACTGGGTAATAAAGGGAAATAAAGCAACTGGAACACAAGAGCATAATGAGGCATTGCTACTTAGGTTAGGTGATCATTTATCTTTTAGGCCATACTAGGTGGGAACGTTATCACACCAAATTTCACCAAATGCGGGGGGGCACTTAAAGCAAACCACATATAGGGAAACAGTTACATTTCTCATTACGAGATTCACTACTTAGAAAATATGATTATGCTTCATGAATTATTTTCTGTACTTCCTGTTGGTGCCTTTTAGACTCCATTTTTGTGGATCTCCGCCTGCTCCAAGTTATGACTTTTTACCGCGTTTTCAAGGTTGTACTCAATACCTGCATATAGATCCATCTAATCTGACTATCCCCATCATTACAGAATGCGTTGCCCACCCAGGATACAGCAGCTCTTCCAGAATTGCAGTCTGCTGCAATAGCTCAAGAGAAGCTGAAAGACCCAGCACCAACAACTGTTTCTTGAATGAAATAGTAAACAAGTTAGTCCATCTTTTGCATCATAATGGTCATGTTCTCTGGTCATGTTCTTAATCCCAATCCTGTTCCTGTGCCCCTACAGCTATTGAAAATACAGCTATACCAGACATGTGATGGTTCTGTGGGACTGTGCCGTGTCCCCCTGCTTGCATTTGCATCAGCATTCCTCTCTGGTGGTCACTTTTGTCCTCTCACATTGAGATGTGACTAAACTGAGATATCTACATAAACCAGTGGGTCATGGTCTACGCAGATATCTTAATTTAGTCAAATTTTTAATCCCCCAATATGTATCCCATATCAGGCAGGTCCTACAACATCTTGCTTATGACATTTGCATTTCTCCAATTTCACATAAGGACACCATACTGTTTGTGGGATAAGTCAGCCAAAATGGGTGCAAACTTAAAAAAAAACAAAACAAAAAAAACAAAACAAAACAAAAGCTCCATCACCCAAAGCAAAGATGGTACAAGAATTACAATGTTTTCTTGTGTCTACAAATTTACACAGGCATTTTATTTGTGGATTCTGTTGCAACACTCCATGAAGACACTTGCAGATAGGTTTGAGGTTTTAATAGACTTGTGACAGATAATACTGCCAATTCTTCCCACAGAATGTTTCTAAGTCTTTACAGGATTGATTAATGAACCACAGGTGAGGCTGAGTAGAATTCTAAGGATGACAGGAAACCTATGCATTCTGTAGTTGCCCATAGTACTCTGTGGTTCAGAGGACTGCATGACATCTGTTAGACTGCTGCACCACTGACCTCCCTGCTTAAAGGAAAACCCAAAGCCCTCCATTGGAACTACCTGGCTCTTGATGGTTTTGAGACACTCAAGGACTGGGTTACCACAGCCCCCTTTTGAGTCATCCTGATCCCACACTGCCTTTTGTGGTGGAGGCAAGTGACCCAGTGACACTGGGACTGTTCCCTCCCAGTTTCATGGCATTCTCCCCAAACTGCACCCATTTGCTTTCTTTTCTAAGAATCAGTGGCAATTTTGTAATTATGATATGTTCAACTGAATTGTTGGCCATAAAAGCAAAGGATCCTGGGTAGGATTCAGTGCAAGATTCTCTCCACCAGGCTCAGGACCCTATAGAAAAACAAGCTTTAGGATAAGGTCAAGAGAGGTCTTCTCTTGGAATGTAGTGGCAACAAGTTCCAACTGGTGTGGGTATTGAATACCAGTTTACACATATTGACTAAGGTATGGTTCGGATGCACTGGTAGCAAATGCAAAACACCAATGTAAAAGAAAGTGGGGTGAATACACAAACAATTCTGACAAGTGTATAAGAGTGTAATGAGGGGAGTAGTCCCCATTAAAAAGGGGCTAGCAGACCCCTGGGCACTGTTCTCCAAGGCCCGACATGTCCACACCTGACACTGCGTGGGTGGATGAGTCACTTGAGTCCTTTCCAGGGACTGTCAGTTGGGAGGCAGCGTGACCTTTATGTACCAGGTGCCAGAGGGTGCCTACTCTGTCAGTCAACGATACGTTACCTGATTTGTTATCTATTTGTTAACTTGTTTGAGTCTTCAACAGAAATGCTTGGTAAAAATGAAACCACTTATGCTTCCTTCCTTTTATTGCTTGTTCTTCACCCATGACAATCCCTTGATGTGACTGGAGATTTTGTATGCTATTCAAACAAAGTAGTGCAGTGGTATGCTATGACTCTTGAAATCACAAAGGGGGAAAATGGCTTCCTTTTGTTTTCAAATTGTGGCATTTTACTCATCCCTGTATGATATGTAAAAATAGCATAAACAAGCTTTAAAATCAACAGAACTGTCAACTTAAAATTGAATTTAAAATAAATTTTTAAAAAAAGGAGGACCAAGAGTAGATGCACATGTTCAAAAGCAATACATCCATTTGGTCTGGGGTCCAATTCCAAAGCAGTAATGCTGCTAGGCACTTCTCTTGGAGATAAGAAGGATAAAAGATGACCTCAAATGTAAGGTTCAGTTGCTTGAGGCCTTATACACCTTATTGGTGACAAATTACATCTGTTTCTCCTCCATCCTGGATGCTGACCCATTGCCTGAATGCTTTGCTTATATGCATGACAGCTTTCTACTCAGGATGTCTGCCTACGTCTACCGTGTAAAGTCATAGTTATATAGGCCCTGCTACATAGGCCCCTTCAGGATTAGGCAGACCACACCCATCTCCTACAAGCTACAATTGCCTCCCTGTAAATCAAAGTTTCTCCCTAAATCTTTGTTGACCATATACTGTTGCAGGCAATGATCCACCTCCTTCTCATGCATCTGCCAGACCCGATTCCTCCATCTCTTCGTTACTGTCAATATTAAAAAATAAATATAATATTATTTCAATCTCTCCCTCATATGCATTGCACAACACTGTCAGTCTTATTAGCTGCAAACCTGAACATTCTTACTCTGACTTTTGATATTTTTGAGCCTCACTTTTGTGTTTTGTTGATTATTCTGGATTTTTTTTACCCTAGACTTTTGTACTGCTTCTATCACTTTGAACACCTGCCTGTACCTCCTTTATTTGCCTTTAGTTAGTGTCTTACACTGTTTGTGTACTTCTGCCAACTCCTCTGCCTTTGCGCTTTTGGATTGTGTTTCCATTTGTACTCAGTTAAAAAGTCTGCATCTGAATCTGTTTAACCTGTCTCCTATCATTACACCAGGCTTATCGTTTTCATAAAATACATTGTCTGAACACAGTTAATTGCCAATGGGTGGATCTCTGTAGTCAAACAGAATGGAATGTGCTGTATGAAAACACTAGTATAAAAGACCTGTTTGTAAATCTTAAAATATCTTCAATAAATCAAATTTGATAAATATATGTTTCAGGATTCGATTCATATGCATTGCCTTATGTAAACATGTATACATGCAGGTGTGCACAAGACATTTTAGCTATAGAGACAAAAATGTTGAGCTGATATCAAAGCAACTAGAGCCCCCCCCAAAAAATTAATTATATATGACAAAATATAGTACTCATAGAATGTCCTAGTCAGTACAGTAGGTTGGAGTACAAGACACAAAATGAACTAAAATGCTGAAATTCAGCTAAATGCTGATGCCTAGAAGTGCAAAATACATAAGCTCCATGTCAGACAATTAGTACAATAAGTACTACAGTTTGTTAGTCAATATCACTGCAATAAACACCCTACAATAAGTAATTTAATCATAAAATAGAGTGGGTTTCAAATTATAGCACAAGATGAACAACTGAGACATCTGGGGGTCAGGTGGTATGAGCAGGTTTGCAGGTTTATTAACTGTAATATATTAAGACTTGCAATAAAACATTTAGCCTACCTGTTTAAAGCAAGTTGTGCTGATGTAGCAAATTACTGATTTATGAACTACTGCATTCAAATATTTTACAACTTGTGATTCCCATTAACATTAGGTATTGCTACAAAGTAATCTGCATGAACCAATTAATCTGTTTGCTAAGGGGGGGGGGGGGGGACCTCACTTACCTTTGTAGGCTGATGACAATATGGTTCATAGAGTGAGAAAATAACAGTGAACAGCATTGTAAGAAGAGATGTAATTTTAAATAAAAGCTGTCACACCCCCTGCTGCACACTCCCATCACGCTACAACAAACAGCTTTGCCAGTCTACTAATCACTGGCCACACCCCTGACTGCACACCTGTGGACTATCTTCACTGCCTTTAAAAAACCTATCACAAACACTTTCATTGTTAAAGAGCTGTGAGCTTTGTGATTTGCCCTCTGGGATTAACAGAGTGATTGTGTTGGACTAAACCAATTCTGAAAACTGGAAGCTACAAGAGTGGGTCCAACACAAATCATAAGTATATTGGATCATGAGTTTACAAAAGAAAAATGGGCAAAAAATATATTATAATATATGATTTTGAGACCTTCAGTGGTGAGACTTTCACTGAAAAGAAACAGTTTTTAGTTAACTTGGCTGCCTTCTTTCCTGTGGTAGATCAAATGGACAGTGGGGATGGTTGAAGCACTGGGGGTCCAAATAATATATCTCGTATATTCATGAACTATGGTAGCTGCACGTGATGAACCAAATACTTTACTATAGAGGGGATAGCCCCCTACTGGTTACATTCAATATAGATTAACATTTTGCTTGAGTACTAATCAGAAGGTCGATGGTTCAAGCCCCACCACCAAGCAAATTGTCACTGTGGGGCCCCTGAGCAAGGCCCTTAATGCTAAATTGTGTTTAGGCATAAGTTGCTTTGGATGAAAGTGTCAGCTAAATGCCATGAATGCATATTATATACAGGGTGTCTGCAGGCATCTCCAAGTCAGATTTAATACTTTTTAAAACCTTTTTAATGATACATCAAATGTAATAAAGACCAAATTTACATTTTATATAACTCAAATATTATATTGTAAAGATGGTCATTCAGGAACAGATACTTTCAGACTAATGCTAAATTAGGCATACAATGTACAAAAAATGGCACAATATCGTTAGTAATGAATACAGATCCTTTCTTATGGTAGCTTGCTAGTGATAGTGAGCTATGTGAAACATGTTGAGATGGATAGTCCGATGAAACCAGAATTTCCTGCAAAGTTCCAACTAAGTTTTGGGAACAAGGTTAGCAAGCTAGCTAGCTTGCTAATGCCATTTGTCAGTGTATATGCGAACAAGCTTATTTGATAAAAAACAATTAGCCAGATTTTTCTGTATTTAAATGAACAGTGTTACAAATAATTCGTAAGAAATGCCAATGCTTGCTAGAGTGCTGACAGACTAAATTCAAATCTTTCTTTAGCCTGGCATCATCTTGGCAAAAAATGATCCACAAAATGTCTTTGCAACTGCAAAAATTCCAGTGCACTGGCTGGAGAGATGGTGAGCTGCAGCCAGGAAAATAATCTCCTCCTTAAATGTCAGCAAGACAAAGGAGCTGATCGTGGATTGCAGCAAGAAGCAGGAGCGGCACTACCAACCTGTGAGGATCAGTGGAACAATGGTGGAGAGTAGATAGTTTCAAGTACCTTGGTGTTCACATCTCGCAGGACCTGTCCTGGTCCCGCCATACCAACTCCCTGGCAAAGAAAGCTCGTCAGCGTCTTTACCACCTCAGATGCCTAAGAGACTTCAGACTGCCCTCCAAGGTACTGCAGAACTTCTACACCTGCACTATTGAGAGCATCCTCATGGGGAACATCACAGACTGGTTTGGGAACAGCACCAAGCAGGACAAGCACTAGAAAGGGTGGTGCGTTCAGCTGAGCGCATCACTCGTATGGAACTTCCTGACCTGCAGACCATCTACGACAAGCGGTGCCAGACCAAGGCCAGGAGGATTGTGAAGGACCCCACCCATCCCAACAATAGACTCTTCTCTCTGTTGAGGTCAGGGAAACGCTTTCACTCCCTGAAGACCAAGACAGAGAGACTGAAGAGGAGCTTCTTCCCACAGGCCATTTGGGCCCTGAATCAGGGAAACTGATAAACTGTGGGGACCACCACCACCATGTAACATAACTGTAATATGTTCAATTACCACCATGTAACATAACTGTAAATATGTCAATTGCAAGATGGGACTGTACATTCTGTACATTGTGTACATACATATTTAAATATCCATATATACATTGTACATTGTGTATATAAACATAATATACATATATTGTACATACACTGTTAATATATTTTTGTATATATATAGAATATATATTTCGCTATGCACACGTTTTCTTTTTCCTCAGTTTGGACGGAACACTCAACCATTTCACTGCGAGTTATACTGTGTATGACTATGTATGTGACAAATAAACCAAACTTGAAACTTAACAGTTCTAGGCTTTCTTGTTACATGTCTCTGTAAATCCTTGTAATATAATGAAATGTTACACTGGGGACATTTCACTACTTCCAGCTTTGTTTTCAAAGGTTTACATTTCAGTGCAGGTTCCTGACTGTCAACAAGAGATTCCATGATGTACTGGGTTAAGCTGTGGCAGGTTTTCCTGATGTTCTGGGATAGGCTGTGGCAGGTTTTCCTGATGTTCTGGGATAGGCTGTGGCAGGTTTCCCCGATGTGCTGGGATAGGCTGTGGCAGGTTTTCCTGATGTTGAGCTAGGGTAGATTGTGTCAAGTAATTCTGATTTAGGTGCACTTTCTCGTGTATAAGCATGTGTTTTGTAAAGTCTGTCCTTCTTAAAACTGTTTGACATCTGGGACAATGATAATGTGGCTTTTCACAGCAAGTGATGTGACCTTTGAATTCTGAAACACAGAAAGGGTTTCAACATTCATAAAACTTTTTCATTTTAGCATTTAACTAGAAAACAATCTAACATGTTAGATATATCAGACAACTGAATAATCATTTAGTTTTGCAATATGAATGTTTCAATCTGTAATTTGAATTTACACCCATAAAAAAAACACCCAGGACATGTGGGGCTGAAGGTGTCCAGTCACCTTTTGGTGCTCATATTTGATTTTGTCTCTCAGACACTTAGGGCAATGAAAGTTGCTGCAATTAGTGCACTGGTATGCCTCAATGGTCTCAGAAAAGTGTTTTGCAGAGACACGAACCTGAAAATGACAATTAAAGAAAATATGTTACACTGAGGCAAGACAGCAATGTGTATCATCATGCTGATGAATATATGTTCACTGTTCTGACACGTTACAAGCTTTTCTTTAGTGGTTATGCAGTTTAACTATTCATAATTGGTATGGTGTTTTACACATGCCACTGAAATTCATTTTGAATGGGGTCTGTGATAACTGGTGGTAGTCAATGATTTACATAGGCTCACCTCTTATTTTTTGTTAGTACACAGACATCTTAAACTGTAATTTAATAAACTCACGTGGTACCTGCTTTAGTTAACATATATACATAGGCATTTGGCTATATTCTACTAAACGTGTTACTGTAATTATTTAAAATAGTAACCTACTTGAATTGTAATGAATTCAATTAGTTAGCTGCCTGAGTTCGTCGACCTTTGGACATGACTTTTAATAAGACATTACTCGAGACCTCTCCCTAAAGCTGACAACAACAATAGACCTTAAAATCTACCTTTAGCTATGTTTGTACAATTTTCAAGTCTGCTAAATTAGCTAACCGCTAGCTAGCTAGCTAGATTACAGATCATTACTGCTAGTCTAGTATTAACACACTCGGTTAACACACACACACACACACACACACACACACAAATCCGGAATATTGAATGTACACATTGTATACACAGCTACCATTTTTTAAAACTATTTAGTCGTTAGTTATGCTAAACAATGCGTGAAACATTGTGCAATTTCACTTGCTATTTACAACCGATATGTTAACTCGCACGACGCCCACCGAACACACTAAACAGTTTGAAGCTATAATCTACTAACCCGACGTGCTAACACATGCTGGCCAAGCCCCTTGATGTAATGCCCAAGCCATTTGGAGCCAGTCCCACCCATTTGGCTCTGGTCTGCAGATATTCTTCTCGCATTTTCGCACAAATGATGTGATGCTGATGCTTTTAGTCCATGAGCACTCCAGCTATCTAGGGTTAGCTATTCTTATGAATCGTCCATTTAAATAAGTAAGAATCTGTGGCTATTTTTTTAATTAAATAACATTTTTGGTCCTGTTCAGTCTTGTTAGCATATACACCGACAAATGGCATTAACAAGATAGCTTAGCTAGTTATATTACCCAAACCAAACGCGGGTGACTAGCAGGAGGTGTTTGACCTCTGCAGGAAATTTCGGTTTCATCTGACTCCATTTGTCTCAGCATGTTTCACATAACTCGCTGTCACTAGCAAGTTACCATAAAGGTTCGGTAAAGGATCAGGTACATGGATCGGTATTCATTACAACGATATCGTGCCATCGTTTTTGTCCATAGTATGCCTAATTTAGCGTTAGCAAGCTTTTTTCTTTCTTTCAGGATTGATCAGTTTCCTACCCACTTGGTTTATTCAGTGTTAATATACTTCTCTTCAAAATGATGAGCCTTCAACTTTATTCTGAAAGTGTCTGTTCCTCAATGACCATGTGCACAATATAATATTTGAGTTATTCAAAAAGATTTTATTTTTGTATATCCTAACTGCAAATTTAGAATTTAATTACATTTGAAGTAGCATTAAAAAGTCTTTAAGATGTATTGAATCTGACTTGGAGATGCCTGCAGACACCCTGTATATAATATCACAAGATGTCTATTAACAATACTTTAATTCTGAATATAAATGATTTCTTCAAACTAAGTCACGATTGGGGGAAAATGTTAACGTCTGTTTTGAATGTAAACAGTAGGGGACTATTCCCTCTACGGTAGAGTATTTGGTTTATCACATGCAGCTACCATAGTTCAGGCACAAGTAGGACCATATGAGATATTTGGACCCTCAGTGCCTCAACCATCCTCACTGTCTGTGACAGTTTTAATCTACCACAGGAAGGAAGGCAAACTGCTTCTTTTCAGTGAAAGCCCCATTAATGAAGGTCACAAAATCAAGTCTAATATCAGTCGGGTTAGCCCAACACTATCACGCTGTTAAAGCCAGATGGGTGATTCACAAAGCCAACAAACGTGATTGGGATGGATTTTTTTTTAAACACTCAGTAATGATAGTCCACAGGTGTGCAGTCAGGGGTGTGGCAGGTGATTACTAGACTGATTAAACTGACTGGTGTAGCATGATGGGAGGGTGCAGCAGGTGCCTGAAAGCTTTCCTTTAAAATTGCAGCTCCTTGGACTGCTGTTCACTGTTGTGAGTCCTTTGGTATACTCTGGATGTTTGTGGTTTATTTTACCAATCTCTGACCCATACATGCATCAGCATACAAAGGTAAGTGAGCAGATTGCTTACTTTGTAGCAAAACCTTATATTAATACAAATTGTTAAATTGTCACAAAACTGTGAAATGAGTGCAGTAGCTCATAAGCCAATAACTTGCACAACTTGCTTTTAACATAGCTCTTTATGCTTTATAAGTAATAAATATTCAAACCTGCTCATACCACCTGTTTTTTTTTCTCAGATGTGCTTTTCTTGTACTATAAATTATGAGAAGACACTGACTTGGATAAGTGTCAAATCCCACTGGAATAAATCAAATCTTATTTATCTATGGATTAGGGCTCCATATTGTATGTTTTGAGGTATTAAATAACTTGGACCAGACAATTATGTTCCATGGGTCTTCCTTAAACCAGTTTTCAATTGTACCCATTTTTCTGTTTCCCCCCAGTGTAAATAAGACAACTTCTCTTATGAGGGGGACCAGTAAACACTCTCAACTTCTTCTGATGATAGATTATCAGAGGGAAAGTGGGGACATGGAGTCCTAAACTGGAGCAGGCAGTGGTACATGAACACAGTGTAAAAGACACTAAAGGCCAAAAAAAAAAAAAAAAAAGGGTACAGGCAGAAGTTTAAAAGCAGTACAAAGGTCTAGGGCAAGAAATTCAGAATAATCCACAAAAACAGGAGTCAGAAGACAGAAGGGAGGCTCAAAAACAAGTCTGAGTAAGAACATTTGTGGATTGCAGCTAACAAGAGACTGCACGAAATTGCCAATGTTTGAGGGAGAGGGTGATCAGGTCTGGCAGATGTGTAAAGTATATGGCCTGAGGTATATGTCCAACAAAGATACATGAACTATAGGGGAAATTTGACTTGCAGGGAGTTAATTGTAGTTTGTAGGAGATGGGTGTGGTCTGCCTGATCCTGAAGGGGCCTATATAGCTATGTCTTTACACAGTAGATGTAGGCAGACATCCTGAGTACCAAGCTGTTACTCAGGGATGAGTAAAATGCCACAATTTGAAAACAAAAGGAAGCCATTTTCCCCCTTTGTGATTTCAAGAGTCATAGCATACCACTGCACTACTTTGTTTGAATAGCATACAAAATCTCCAGTCACATCAAGGGATTGTCATGGGTGAAGAACAAGCAATAAAAGGAAGGAAGCATAAGTGGTTTCATTTTTACCAAGCATTTCTGTTGAAGACTCAAACAAGTTAACAAATAGATAACAAATCAGGTAACGTATCGTTGACTGACAGAGTAGGCACCCTCTGGCACCTGGTACATAAAGGTCACGCTGCCTCCCAACTGACAGTCCCTGGAAAGGACTCAAGTGACTCATCCACCCACGCAGTGTCAGGTGTGGACATGTCGGGCCTTGGAGAACAGTGCCCAGGGGTCTGCTAGCCCCTTTTTAATGGGGACTACTCCCCTCATTACACTCTTATACACTTGTCAGAATTGTTTGTGTATTCACCCCACTTTCTTTTACATTGGTGTTTTGCATTTGCTACCAGTGCATCCGAACCATACCTTAGTCAATATGTGTAAACTGGTATTCAATACCCACACCAGTTGGAACTTGTTGCCACTACATTCCAAGAGAAGACCTCTCTTGACCTTATCCTAAAGCTTGTTTTTCTATAGGGTCCTGAGCCTGGTGGAGAGAATCTTGCACTGAATCCTACCCAGGATCCTTTGCTTTTATGGCCAACAATTCAGTTGAACATATCATAATTACAAAATTGCCACTGATTCTTAGAAAAGAAAGCAAATGGGTGCAGTTTGGGGAGAATGCCATGAAACTGGGAGGGAACAGTCCCAGTGTCACTGGGTCACTTGCCTCCACCACAAAAGGCAGTGTGGGATCAGGATGACTCAAAAGGGGGCTGTGGTAACCCAGTCCTTGAGTGTCTCAAAACCATCAAGAGCCAGGTAGTTCCAATGGAGGGCTTTGGGTTTTCCTTTAAGCAGGGAGGTCAGTGGTGCAGCAGTCTAACAGATGTCATGCAGTCCTCTGAACCACAGAGTACTATGGGCAACTACAGAATGCATAGGTTTCCTGTCATCCTTAGAATTCTACTCAGCCTCACCTGTGGTTCATTAATCAATCCTGTAAAGACTTAGAAACATTCTGTGGGAAGAATTGGCAGTATTATCTGTCACAAGTCTATTAAAACCTCAAACCTATCTGCAAGTGTCTTCATGGAGTGTTGCAACAGAATCCACAAATAAAATGCCTGTGTAAATTTGTAGACACAAGAAAACATTGTAATTCTTGTACCATCTTTGCTTTGGGTGATGGAGCTTTTGTTTTGTTTTGTTTTTTTTGTTTTGTTTTTTTTTAAGTTTGCACCCATTTTGGCTGACTTATCCCACAAACAGTATGGTGTCCTTATGTGAAATTGGAGAAATGCAAATGTCATAAGCAAGATGTTGTAGGACCTGCCTGATATGGGATACATATTGGGGGATTAAAAATTTGACTAAATTAAGATATCTGCGTAGACCATGACCCACTGGTTTATGTAGATATCTCAGTTTAGTCACATCTCAATGTGAGAGGACAAAAGTGACCACCAGAGAGGAATGCTGATGCAAATGCAAGCAGGGGGACACGGCACAGTCCCACAGAACCATCACATGTCTGGTATAGCTAGAGGAACAGTGTGGGCTGTATTTTCAATAGCTGTAGGGGCACAGGAACAGGATTGGGATTAAGAACATGACCAGAGAACATGACCATTATGATGCAAAAGATGGACTAACTTGTTTACTATTTCATTCAAGAAACAGTTGTTGGTGCTGGGTCTTTCAGCTTCTCTTGAGCTATTGCAGCAGACTGCAATTCTGGAAGAGCTGCTGTATCCTGGGTGGGCAACGCATTCTGTAATGATGGGGATAGTCAGATTAGATGGATCTATATGCAGGTATTGAGTACAACCTTGAAAACGCGGTAAAAAGTCATAACTTGGAGCAGGCGGAGATCCACAAAAATGGAGTCTAAAAGGCACCAACAGGAAGTACAGAAAATAATTCATGAAGCATAATCATATTTTCTAAGTAGTGAATCTCGTAATGAGAAATGTAACTGTTTCCCTATATGTGGTTTGCTTTAAGTGCCCCCCCGCATTTGGTGAAATTTGGTGTGATAACGTTCCCACCTAGTATGGCCTAAAAGATAAATGATCACCTAACCTAAGTAGCAATGCCTCATTATGCTCTTGTGTTCCAGTTGCTTTATTTCCCTTTATTACCCAGTGTGTTTGTCTAAACTCGTTTAATTTGCTCTTCACTACCGTCATCCATTTTCTTCTTTTTTTTTCGTTTGTAGAATTGGGATTAGTTTTAATTTGGCCAACCGCAAACCTAGGGTTAGTTCCCCATCATCTCACCAGAACCGACTAATTATACACCCCTTCACTGACCCCGAAACGTAAGATCTACTTCACATTTACACGCTAAGCTCTGGGTGCAAGCCAGTGCCGTGTACCTTTTTGTTAATTGGTTTTCCGTTTCCAATAATAAAATGGAACAATGGTCCCTTATCTTTGATTCATGCACTGACTTGGAAATAAATTAAAAAAAAGGCAATTTCACGTTTTTCATGAACAAGAATTCGTCCGAATTTTCATAACGTCTACAAGACGAACTTTTAAAATGTGAAATGCTAATGGACAGCCTGCGAGCTCAATTATTTTCCCGCAACGCCCTCCAGTTAAAATAATTCTTTCCATCTGTGTTGAGTACAGGTCTAAGATAGCATTGCTTAGCAAGACGAAATCCTGTAAAACATGCAAAACATTTACGTCATTATATGTGAAACACTAGTGTGTTTATATGCAATTCTCAGTATGTCTGCAGCTGATGTAAAAATGTAATTGCCATAAACAAATGGCACAAACTGGAAGTCTGCCGCATTCGACCAATCCCAGTCATGATGTCGGGAGGTCGAAGGACAAATGTAAAGGAGCAGTGGTGAATTCGGTCAAATTCAGGATCCCCAAGTTTAGGGGACTGTCACTAAGTCTGTTAATGAGGGACACCCATCGTTTCTTAAACTGCTGAACAAGTGCCTCGTGGCGTGAACAAAAATTCACTCATCTGCATCTTTCTTTCAGGATACACGGGAGATTATGGTATTTTTGTTTTAATACATTGGTCAAACATCAAGCGAGGGGGAAGTATATCGAGCTATTGCTATTGTGAGAATTGTTCAGATATTGTAATGTAAAAGGAAACTATTTGAATGAAGGTACGAGTAGCCTACTCTCAGACTTTTACATGGTGTTGCTATTAAAAAAAAAAAAATGTAAATACAAGTAAAAGGCAAGCATTTGTAATAAATTTGAGGGGAGTTGCATGTGTGATGTGGTGATGAACTGCATAACTGGGCAGTTACATTTTTCATTGATGGGAATTTGGCTGCGTGTTTTATTAAAAATAATACAAATTACAATGTATGAGAAGTCGCGTGATTGGCAAGAGGGAAAGAGAAAAATGTCACGGGCCTTTATTATTATTATTATTATTATTATTATTATGTATTTTAAAAAAGGTGTAGATTAAGTCTAAACCAATGATAATCTGTGTTCCAACTGACCAAACATGCTCTCAAAACATGGTGTGTTGGTTTCGACTAAAAGGCTAAGGGACACTGATTCTTTCCTTTACTGTGATGAGCCAACACTCTCCCGCTTCCACACCTGTTTAGTTTCGTGTTATAATTATAGTGCCCTTGATAACGCATGCGTAGCCTAATCAAGTGTTTTGTGTAAAGGTACAAAGAGTTCGCGGAGCGATGCCATGGAACGACATTCACCAACTCTGCTTCTTGAGCTATTTATTCTTTTCTTCAGAAAGGTATATCTCCAGGAAAGACTGCTTTATTCAATGGCAATAATGGTCAACACTGTTGGTTCACTAAAATTTTAAACTGTTTTCTGTTAAGTAGACTACTTTTGAAATATGTAACATTGTGATGCAGTAGGCTACCCATATGACTTTTACTAGAGCACAGTTTCAATGTTTCACACTCCTGTCAACATCTTAAGCAATGGCTCAATTTGCTTCCCCAGATGCAGCTGTTTGGCATGTATATTTAAACATTTCACAATTAAATTCCCCATCTATCCTAAAAGATGCAGGTTACTCCAAGTCTTGTTTATTTGCTGTGTGTGGCACATCTTGATGTCATTTTGTGCCTCAAAGGTGTAACTCGTAAACTCGGGCATCCTGAACTTGACTGATTGACAGGTGCTAGTGCTCAGAGGAGGTAGCAAGCTAAGGATGTGCAGTTGTAGAGTGACCCCTGACAAGAAGCAAGGAGTAAAATTTGATCTCTGAAATGGAGGAGTTTGAGACCTTGTACATGTTATTAGAAGTGGTCCCACCCTTTTGTTTCTGTCCAGTGAGGAATGCTGTCGGTGCCCTCTACCAAAGAGAATGCCATCTCCAGCCCTCTCTGCCCATTTTCTGGCAAGAAGAGTGCTAGCAATGATGAAATCGATGATGGAATATTCCAGTTAAATGGCCAGGAAAGCTCAGAGAAAGACCAAGTAACCAATGATGCAGAAGGCGCAGTCCAGCCGAGTAGTGAGAAAGGGGCCACTGAGAGGAAGTGGATCCGCCCTGATCTCCCCAGTAAGTGTACCTGGAGCCTGGGGGTCCCACCTGCTGAGTCCCCCCACTGGCATCCTCCCAGGTGAGTGGTTCCTAGCTTTCAACATGTTTACATTTCTACTTCAGATTAGCGCTTGGCAATTTTTTAATATGAACATACAAAAAGTAGTGGTTGAGGAACATTTGAAAAGCTTTAACAGATATTGAGGAAACGTGGGGGTGAGTCTCAGAAAAATAATTGAGCATCTGAGGAAAAAATAAAACATTGCATAATCCTGGCATAGTTAGTGGAAAACACTATTAATCCCCAAAAGGAAAATGTTCTAGCAGCATACATGCAAGTTAAACATAGAATGCATAGTAGTAAGGTAGATAAAATGAAACCATAAAATGCAAAAATTGTTTAGTGAGAAATGCAATATAAAATATTTACATGTGCGCACGCGCGCATACAGAAACAACTAATAGCTATGCTAAAGTTCAAAGAATACTGTTTAGGTGTTGGTCATATGTAAAGATTGCAACTACAGCTGCTGTTACAATTAAGGCCACATTTGCTGCTACAGTTAGTGATACAGTATTGTATTTCTATAAAATACAGTAATCTGCAAAAGAGCATAACCATGCAGAATGAGCACTAAAGTGCAGCACAGATGATGCATAGATGCGCAATAGTGCCTGAGAAATTGATGAATTGGAGTGCAGAGTTGCGCATTCTGATGGTTGCAGGGAGAAAAGACTTGTGAAAGTGTTGCTTCCTGCAGCAGGGCTGGAGCAGTCTGCTGCTCAGTGGCCTCCCTTGTCCCTGTAGTGTTTTGTGTAGTGGGTGAGAGGGTTCATGATCTGACACCTTTGCCAGCAACCTCTCTCCACCACTGTCTCCAGCCTTTCTACTGATCTTATTCAGTCTGATGGTGTCCTTTGCTATAATAATGCTGCCCAAGAACACAAGAAAAAAAGATGGCACTTGACTCTACAGACCCATAGAAAGTTCTCAGCAGGTGACCCCTCACCCCCACGGATTTCAGTCTTCTCAGGAAGTAGTTGGCTCTGGCCTTTCTTGTACAGTTCCTCTAGATTCACTTGCCATCCCCACTTCTCATACAGATAAACAACCAGGTACTTGTTGTTGACCAGCTCAGTGTTCACCCTGGATGGAGCAAAAGGAGACCCAATTTTTCTGAAGTCCTCCCTCAAAAGTTCTTGGATGACACCATTATTGTAGGTGACGCATCTCAGTCATATATAAAACTGGAGGTGTAAAAAGTGAACAGAAAGGGAACCAGGACAGTCCCCTGTGGAGCACCTGTGCTGCTTACAGTCCACTTTGACACATGGTCCTGTAGCCACACATACTGGGGCCTGCAGATTTGGTGGCTCAGGATATTGGGACAGAATGCACCTTTGTTGCACTCATCATCTCCCTCAGTAGGAAGGGCTGGCTGTTGTTGAAGGCACTAGAGCTCCCTGCTGTTTCCAGCTGTGAGTAGATTCTGTATAGCAGGTAGATCACGGTAACCTCAATGCACACATGCAGCCCATAGACAAAGTGTAAGGGGTCCAATGTCCCACGTGTCCTGAGGTGACCCAAGACGAGCCTCCCTAGAGATTTTATACATGTTAAACTTTTTAAATATTCTATTTAATAATATAATTATACTTTTATTCATGTGTATTCTATGTATAAATGCATTGTATTGGCTCATGGTACACCAGTAGAATCCTTTTATATTCACTCACGCATGCACAACCTCACTCCAGTAACACTGAACATAACTTTCCACACCTTTTTAAAGACCAAGCATTCCGAGCATCCTGCCCAACATCCTGGGACAGATTGGACACACCCCAATGGTCCGTATCAACAAGATCACCAAGATCTTTGGCCTCAAGTGTGAGCTGTGTGAGTAAGAAATCAGTACTGCCAGTCAAAATTTAAGTATAAATGTATTTAAATAACTAGTTTACTTAAAATGTAAACATTTTATTTAATTGTATTTTAGGTAAATGATTAGATGCTTTTATTTCTCAATTCTCTTATTTTTATTATTGCTCATTGCGTGCTATGTGTTTGTGTGGGTGCATTCAGTGGTGAAGTGCGAGTTCTTTAATGCTGGTGGCAGTGTGAAGGACAGAATTAGTCTGCGTATGGTGGAGGATGCAGAGAGGGCAGGCATTCTCAAGCCTGGAGACACAATCATAGAGCCCACCTCCGGAAACACTGGTAATGATGTGCGTGTGCAGTTTTTTGGGTGGTGGAGGTGTAATGGCTCAGCTTGTAACTTTATTTTATGTTAGGTATTGGCCTCGCTCTAGCTGCTATTGTAAAGGGTTACCGCTGCATCATTGTGATGCCTGAGAAAATGAGCGTGGAAAAGGTAAAAAGTTATAATCCGTTATTACTATTGAAAGACTACCCATATAATGACACACGGTGATTGATAATGAATATCTAATGTGGAAATGGACTAAGCGTCAAGCACATCTTGCATCAAGGTGGATGTATTTGTGCGCACACCCACCAGCGCATGTTTTGATTCACCTGAGTCCCATGTGGGTGTGGCATGGAGCCTGAAGAATGAGATCCCCAACTCGCACGTTCTGGACCAGTACCGTAATCCCAGCAACCCACTGGCTCACTACGACACCACGGCAGAGGAGATACTGGAACAGTGTGATGGTTTGAGCGCTCTCTAAACTTACTCTTCTCAAAGGACTCCCTGCATCAGGCCTACTGACTGACATCCCTAGTCACCTTTGGATTCATTTAATGGAATTCTCCATTATCCTTAATTAGTAACAGTTCATTGGTGCTCCACACATGTCTGAGGCCACTGTGTCTTTGCAGGTAAAGTGGACATGCTTGTAGCAGGAGCTGGGACAGGGGGCACCATCACTGGCATTGCCTGCAAGCTGAAAGAGAAATGCCCCAATGTTAAGGTGAAGGCTAATGCCTGGATTTGCTTACTTGAAATCGCATGCCAGCGGACACTTGCGGTTTTTTCTTTGTTTGGTTTTTTTTTTTTGGTCAGAGGAAATGAGTGCTGTCATTAATAAATGGTATTTTTGCATGTACTGCATTTCATGCATGTAATATGCCATAGACAGAAAGCATAGATTTTCATACATCACCTCTTGTCTCATAAAATGCACCAAAAATGACACAAGGGCTGAATTTTGAATCACTAACAAGCAAACACCAATCCATTATTCCTTCACATGTGATGTAGCTTGCTAAACAATGCTAGCCCACACAATGCTAATAAACTACACAGAAAGGAGGCACACTTTAACATAAAGATTATAATGCAGTATTACCATTGTGCATCAGTTCATTGGTGTGGACCCTGAAGGCTCCACCCTGGCCAAGGCAGAGGAGCTGAACCACACAGAGAAGACACAGTACGAGGTGGAAAGCATTGGCTATGATTTCATCCCCACTGTGCTCGACAAATCGGTGAACAGACATGTGGACATACACACGTTCTAAATTCATCCTCTATTCTGTAGGCTTCCAAGCTAGGGTTTGCTGAATCCAATTTGAGTTCTCGGTGATGCCAGACCCATCCCTCACTGAGGCCAAGAGGGCTTTATTGGTCTTGCTCTTCAGTGGGGGGGGGGGGCTTGGATGGCCTCCTCTTCCATCCCACCTCCCAACATGACTTCAAACTAGGCACATGTTGCTCTCCAGCAAGTACCTTCAGCCATCGTTGGATGGCTGGTGACAGTTCAAAAAGATGCAGTGTCTGGCCACACACGTCTCAGAAGAAGCATCTGATGGCTTTCACCTACCTGACTTGATGGCATCGTGCAATGGGGGCAGGGTTATTTAGCTAGTGACTGGGATTGGAGTTGATTGACACCTGGGAGAAAACTGGTTTAAAAACACAGCAATAAATGAGCCATCTTTTTGCAGTTGTACTTCTAGCAGCCTGGATGTTTTGGATTCTGTATCAAATCTATTTTAAACATGGCCACCTCCATGTGAGGAACTCTTTATGGAGCAAAATCTATAAAGCAATTTATCATCTCATGTGAGCTGCACTTTATAACTTTTAAATAATCATTTTCATAAATATTATTGGATACTTTTTGGTGGCAAATGACTTGCTGTTACTGTTTCCATTTCGTTAAATTTTTTAGTTTGTTGAATCCCCAGTAGATGACAGTGTAGGTACAGAGTTGAATCTTTTATCCAGCCTGACCTAAATCACTGTGGCCTGTACCTAGTTATGTAATGGCCATTATCTTGAAACATCTGTGTTCCTAGGGTTAGAAAATGTGTACTGTTGTCCCTTCATGAATCTCTTCTCCATATTAAATTTCCTTTGCTTTTAAATCTTTTAAAACGTGCAGAAAACAATTTCTAGGTAAAGTGCCATAATGCTGTAGACCATTGAAAAGCTTAGATAAACATGCATTCACAAGAGACTGCATTATAAACAGTATCTTTTTATTAAGAACACCCTGTCCATGAGTCTACAAGCCTAGATGAATCTCCAAGGTCATGTAAATACCCCAGAAACTGACCAGGGATAGAGAGGGTGGTTGAATAAGTTATACATGCATAACTATAACCGTACATGTACAAATGGTACCTGTGAAATGTGGCTAATGACTCCACAGTGTAGGTGTAAAGTAGATGTTTATTATAAAGTGACTGGTGATTTTGTTTAACTTTGTGTCCAAGCTTGCCAAGTATAAAACCCCATCACTTCCTATGTTTCCATGCCAACCCCCCCCCCCCCCCTTCTCATGTTGCCATGCCATCCCAAAACTGTGTGTTTTCTTGTAAGGTGGTGGACCACTGGTACAAGGCCAGTGATGAGACCTTTGCTATTGCACGCATGCTCATCAGAGAAGAAGGACTGCTGTGTGGTATGGCTACAGACTCATTGGAATCATTTTCAATAACTGCACATTTCATTCTGCTATAGCTGTGGTAGCATAGTACATCTCTAGCCACAGTTAACTAACTACCTAATGTGCTTTCTGTGAGCTGTGTACTCCAGAAAGAAAATTGCATTTAAATGTCTCTTAATCTTTAATTTCTTGCTTCAATTTCTGGGTTCAGTCTCTTGCTTCAAGATCAGCCTTTCCCTTCAGTCTTTATTGGTTCAATTTCCATCTCGCATCAGCCTTTCTCACTTCAGTATAACCTTCTTGCCTGGTAGGTGGCAGCTCGGGCAGTGCTATGGCGGCAGCAGTGAAGGAGGCCAAAGAGCTGAAGGAGGGTCAGCGCTGCGTGGTCATCCTCCCTGACTCCATCCGCAACTACATGTGAGGAGAAACCAGGGGGAGGGCCTGAGGGGGAAGGCAGGGCTTGGTTAAGGATGGTGTTCCAAATTCCAAAACCAAGTGGGTCTCGTAAAGTAGAAATTCATGAGTTAGTTCTGTTTGACTCACTGTGCTAAGGGCACACTTCTATGGTTATGTTATGAATGCAACATTTTTCTTCTTCTGCAGGTCCAAGTTTTTGAATGATAAATGGATGTTCCAAAAAGGCTTTCTCACAGTAGAAGAGTTCATGGTTAACAAGCCCTGGTAAGAACTCTTCATATGCAGCAGTTACTGTATATACAGGCAGTCCATATTCAGTTTCATATTAATTTGCTGGAATACAACAAATTGACACTGTCCAATTATTTATTGCCGTGTCATGTAATCATAGGTAATGGCAAAATCACTTTGAACAGTTTTGGGTTTCATCTCTCACTCAGGTGGTGGAATCTTAAGTTGCAGAGCTTGAACCTCTCTGCTCCTCTCACTGTGTTGCCCACAGTCACCTGTCAGAAAATGATCAAAATCCTGAAGGAAAAGGGCTTTGACCAAGCCCCAGTGGTTGATGAGGCTGGGTGGGTCTCTGTCTCCCTCTCTCACTCACCAAAACTAAAATGCTCTGAGCCTTCTCCATTGTAATGTGTAACATATGAAGAATTTGTAGTCACAACCAGACGCATCGTTGGTAGCTTCAACAATTGCTCACATAATTGAATCTTTAGCATAATCAGTGCTAAGCCCAAACCATTTTATTTTCCTTTAGGTTGATTCTTGGTATGGTGACCCTTGGGAACATGCTAGCCTCAGTGCTTGCTGGAAAGGTCAAGCCCTCTGACCCTGTGAGCAAAGTGCTCTACAAGCAGTTCAAGCAGGTGGGCAGCACATCCTTCCATTGGCTGAAGGACAATGTTACATTTATACTTGATGCTCTCCAGAAAAAGGAGGCACCATACAGTGGCTGACTAGTCGTTTCCCTCAGGTTCATTTGACTGACAACCTGGGGAAGCTCTCCCGGATCCTGGAGACAGACCACTTTGCCCTGGTGGTGCATGAGCAGATTCAGTGTGAGTACTCCCTCTCATAGAAGCTTCCTATGCTTGCTTCTCTCCTCAGTTCTCATTGCTCCACATTTCAGTAACATTGGTGTCCCAAGGTTGTAATTTTAACATATAAACACAATAGTTCTGCAGGGTCTGAAACTATTTTTTTCTGCCAGTGTCATGGTAGTCAGATGCTACTGTTAGCTTTGATTGGACTTTCCTCTTGAAATGCCATGAGCTATTGAGACAGTTAGTCTTGTCTGGTGTATAATCCACAAAGTTCTTACATCAAAACTGCATGTGGAAGCCATCTTGCTCATTTAAACATATGTTCCTTACTCAAGTAAACACAGAAAAGGTGCTCCAGACATTCTGTTCAAGTCATACAGGCTATTTCAAATGACTCACAGACAGACATCACTGTATATCTCTGGTTCTGCATACAACCAGCTACTATGTTTACATTTTTGTTGTTGTTTGTTTTTGCTTTTACTCTTCCTGTTCCTCTGTGTGCATTTTTCCTCAATATCAACTAACTTGTGTACCTGATATACAGCGAAATATTGGAAGCTCAGGTTGGCAGTTGAACCGTTGAACTGCAAACATCTGCAACTCAGTTGCCAAGCTCAGCAAACTTTAAAAATACTTTAATACCTTTTAATAATGGGAAAACAGCTGGCCAGTTAATAATGGCACTAATAAGCTCATGCCAAATGGCTCTCAGCTACCAATTAATGAAAGTTAGCTATGTTAGCATTTTTGGTTAAAGTGTTTCTTTACATTTCTACTGGATATAAAAACCACATCCTCTTTACCCCTGACTGTTTGTGGTCTAACTGCTCTCTACCTTTCAGATTTGACAGATGGCTCCACAAGTCTGAAGCAGATGGTGTTTGGAGTTGTGACGGCCATTGATCTACTCAACTTTGTCACTGGCCACGAGAAACGAGAGAGATCGGTGTCTGAATGCACAGACGAGCTGTGATTGGCCATTTATATCAGCATTTGCTATCTATAACCAATAATGATGTCTGACCATGAATGGTTCACCTCCTAAGGACTAGGGGGCCATGAGTCAAAATTGTTACTGTGAATTGAGCATATAAATATATAGACATTCTATATTGGAAGTTTTTCTTTTTGCTATGTTTGGTAATTTAGGCTAATGTTTTAAATAATGTTGCAAACATTTTCCAAGTCCAGGGCTTGTTTTGATTGGGGAAATGAGGGAGTGCCTGCCCCCCAGTAGAAAAAAAAGGGACAAAACCCCCCCACCCCCCTTTGCATAAAGGGAGTATTCACAATGCATGTATGCAAATGTAAAAATTTGATTAAAATGCAATTTATTTAGTGAAATATTTGTCAGTTAATTCCAATTGTTTGCTATTTCAATATGCTAATTGTTTAGGCTGTAAGCAAAATCTATTTTTAATCTGGCTCTTGGTGATTTTATACATTAAAACTAATTGAGAACATGACACATTCAGTGATGGTCATAGGTGTAGGTTTTTAGGTTTGGACAGGCAGATGTCATTCCCCCCCACCAATCATTTCATCTTGCACTACTCATATAATTTCTTAGGGTGGGTGGTGTAAGCAGTGTTGGAATTCAGTCTGTCATTGGTGATAGTACACAAATTGAGGTTTGAGAGTTTAAATAACTACAAGCTAGCTGGGTATTTCCAATAGGGAACAATTCTCTTTGTGTGAGGAGAACTTGTGTGAGTAAAGCCCATTGTGATATTTTGAATCACAACAGGCAACATGACACATTGTGCACATGGGTAAAGGAATACAAAGGTGGAATTTCAGACACATACTGAAAGCCAAATTCCCTCCAATGAGGGCCTAACTTTGTAAGAAAAAGCTATTTTAGGCTGGTCCAAGATCGTTATACCTCAAACTGAACTGGCAAAATGGCTCATTGACAAATGGAAAAAGAAGACATTCCAGATCAATTTTGATAGATTTTGTGATCTTGGGCCAGATAAATAATGAGTTCTATCCATTAAAAAAAAAAAGATGACATTAGCCTGGCCCAAAATCATTTTACACCTCAAATCTAATTGGCAACATGGCACAATGAGCAGTGCTCAACACAGGTACTGGATTCAATTTGGGTAAATTCAGAGACATACTGAGAAATAACAAATCCATCATTCAGAACTGGTCAACCATAGTAAGATAAATCTGGTTTCAGGCTGGCCCACGATCATTTTACACCTGAATCTAACTGGAAACATGGCTCATTGACTAATGGTGCACAACACCAAATGAAAAATTGCAGATAAATTCTGTGGATTTAATTTTAATGACCTTGGACCAGTGAAATAAGGAGTTAACCAAAGAGAAGAGGTTCTGTCCTATAAGAAAATCCTGGTCTTAGGCTGGCCTCTCATCATTTCATACATCAAATCTCACAGAACTAATTGACAACATGGTAGATTGAGCAATAGTGCACATAGGTAAATTAATCAAAGAGGAAATTTTTAAACTGATTCTTTTTGGTTTCATAAAGGGAACATACATTTGGAGATTTGCTGAATTGAATGCAATTCCTATCCCCAGAACTTTTCAAAGCAAAGTTACATCCATAGCAAAATGTCTGTAGCATATAGGGATAGCACTGCTTTTGAAATTTTATGATTGTTGAGAGATAATGACATCTTAACACAAAACAGAGGCTGTAATATGTGATTGATTTATGAGGGCAAATATTCAAAATGTTTAAATTTACAGTAGGACATGGTATGGCTTAGACAGCTCCATAGCATCAGTTTCATTTTAGAAATGCAGTTACTGAAGCATAGCTTAATTTCTTTTAACCTTTACTTCTGAAAAATTGGAGAATCTGACTCAGTGTTTTTATGTTTTTCCTGCTTTTTGAGAGCCTAATTTGTGTTTTAACAAGAACTTCAGTGGAATAAAAACAAAATGATCCAAGTGACGATTTGTTGTGTTTATTGCTGGAAGAGCTAAATCTTGACCCTATGGTAATGATGGAACAATCAAACAAACACTGTGTCCTACTGCAGTTATTTACCCTGTCCTAAATAATTAGCACAACTGTTTTTGAGTTTGCCATGTTCTCTCCACAACTGAAATGTAAAAATTAGAAGTGAAGTTGTCCCTTTAAAGGACATTTTACAGGGTAGATATTGCTGGACAAAATCAGGATTTGTGGCAATTTTACTGCACTCTGAATAATGTATTTAATGTAGAACAATACATATAGCTTCAAAATATACTCATACAAATCTTGGGCCAGCCTAAGGCCAAGTTTTCCTTACAGAGGTGGACCAGTTCTTTATGAATTACTTGTTTTTTTTCTGGCCCAACATGGGTAAGGCCAATCAGTATTTTCCAGACTTTCAATCCAATGACCTGTGTGCACTATTGCTCAGCGTGCCATGTTAACAGTTTTGAGGTATACCACGATCTTGAGTCAGCCAACAACCAGGTTTTTATTACAGGGAAAGACCTGCATGATGTATTTGTTATTTGCCTTGCTCAGTAATGTATTAAGCCCATATAACAGGGAATTGGGCTTGGTGGTGCATGAGCAGATTCAGTGTGAGTACTCCCTCTCATAGAAGCTTCCTATGCTTGCTTCTCTCCTCAACTCTCATTGCTCCACATTTCAATAACATCAGTGACCCAAAGTTGTTGTTTTCTCACAAACACAATAGTTTAAGGGTCAGAATGTGTGCTTTCTATCAGTGGCATGCTGGTGAGAAGCTGCTGTTAAGTTTGCCTGTACTTTCCTCATGAGAATGCTGTGAGCCATTAAGACAGCCTTGTTTGTTTTATAATCCACAATGGTCTTAGACCAGAACTGCATGAGGATGCAATTTGCTCATTTAAACATTTCTTCCTTATTCAAGTAAGAACAGTAAACATGCTCCAAGCATTAATACAGGCTTCCACTGACTCATATGCACACACTGTTCATTACTTTTGGTTCTGCATAAAACCAGCTACTGAATTTGCGTGTTTTGTGGTTGTGGTTTTTGCTTTTACCCTTTGTGTTCCTCTGTGCCTGTTTTACCTCTATCTGACTTATCTACCTGTTTAAACTTTTATTAACTGGCCAGCTGATTTCATTATCATGAATGTATTAATTATTAGTATTAATGGCACTAAGCTCATGCCAAATGGTTCTCTGCTAACTTTCATTAATTGTTAGCTATGTTAGCATTTTTGGTTAAAGTGTTTCTTTACATTTCTACTGGATATAAAAACCACATCCTCTTTACCCCTGACTGTTTGTGGTCTAACTGCTCTCTACCTTTCAGATTTGACAGATGGCTCCACAAGTCTGAAGCAGATGGTGTTTGGAGTTGTGACGGCCATTGATCTACTCAACTTTGTCACTGGCCACGAGAAACGAGAGAGATCGGTGTCTGAATGCACAGACGAGCTGTGATTGGCCATTTATATCAGCATTTGCTATTTATTGACCATGAATGGTTCACCTCCTAAGGACTAGCGATCCATGAGTCAGAATTTTAGGAACAGAGCATGTACATCTACATGCATTCTGTAGTGTGGGTTTTTCTTGCAATCTTCATGTGTATAGTAATTTAGGCTAAGATGTTAAATAATTTTGCAAAACGTTTCCATGACCAATGAGGATATCAGGGCAAGCTTTCCCCCCCAGTAGAAGAAAAAGGGGGGAGGGGACCCTCCCCACAATCAGGGCAAAATGTTGACCACTATTTTTGAATGTAAAAAGTATGGTCATTCCCCTATACAGTGGAATATTTGGATCAGTGTGTGCAGCCACCATAGTTTAGATTCAGAAATGCACCAGATATATAATTTGACTTTTATCTGTGATTTTACATTCCTCTATGGCTGTCAAGCATCTTGGTACACAAACATGGTAGAGCAAAGATGTCTCTGGTAATTGGAAAAACTAAGTTCCTGTTTCCAGGGGTTATTATTCTTACTAGTCTTAGAAATTACACTTTTAAATGCATTCCTGTACTAATTATGTATGCGCAATAACGTAGAGTGGAATTGAACTAAAAGTGATCTTTTTATTTATTTATTTAAAAAAAGATATACTTTCACCTAAGAAACATGCTTCATTTAACATGGTCACTGTGTTCCTGTTTTGGATAAAGTCTCCCTCCCTAAAAGTCTACAAAATCAAGCTTAATGTCGCATTTGACCCCCTTTTTGCAAATTCATGATCTTGTATCCATATGATTGGCGTGAACTTAGTCTTCTAGCATCTACACTTGTTAGAATAGTGTTGGCCCAAAAAGACCACACTGGGCTTTGACTCGCACTCTGTCTGAGATCAGAGCTATTGAGTCAGACTGTGACACTGTACCCATGTGCAGCAACACTTCCACCACTAACTCCTCCTCTCCAGCTCACTGTGCTGCAGAATGACAATAAGCCACAGCCAGATAAAAATGGGCTGAAGCTGAACTAGAGCCTAGTTGCCTACTAAATCCACCGTCCCCAGGAATTCACCCTGTCTGAGGGTCCAGGCCCTCATTCCATTAGCCTGCATCCCTGCTGCTGCCCTCTCTCAGATGGTGGGGGCAGGGGGCACACACTCTGCTGTGTGTTTGGTTGTTTGGTGGGGTTGTTTTAAGTTAATCCTCTGCAGTGGTTGAGGTGAAAGCCACTATGGATTACTCTAATTGTGCCACATGCTGACCCGGCAGAAGTCACTGAATTGTGGATCAGCATGTGGAAACCTGCAGCCTCTAGTTGTGCTGACCACTTCAAACATGGGCATACCCACAACCAGTATGTATTTAAGGCCTGGGCATGCTAACCTGATCTTGCTCTGATGTACTGTTTTGGTGTTTGTTATCTAACAAATATGCTGCCTCACACTAAACAGGTTAAACACTTAAGAGGTTTGGTATTTGGGGAATAAATGAAGAATTACTGTACAAACTGTTCTAGCTACTTAATTCTATGCCAATACTATGTCTTTGCTACTGCTGTTGTGTTCATCATACAAATATAAGATGCAGTAGTTGTGTTCTAATCTGACCAATGATGAATGTAGAAGGCTGATAATTATGTATGATACTATAGTCCTAGAGGCCTACAGTCTGTAATTGTATATTTTATAGATTATTTTAGATGTGCAAGCATTTTGTAGATCAATAGCTACTGTATGCATTTAGAAGACTGGTGTACCTAATAAAGTCTCCAGTGATTGTAGATATTTCTGTTAGGTGGGTGTATTCCCAAAGATATTATAGACATAATGTAGAGTATTTTCTCTGGCTATAGTAAACCAGTCTACCGTGTATGTGAATATGCATATATGAACCATAGGGGTGTCATTCTGTAGAGGGTTGGAATTTTGATCATGAATAACATTCTTCTAATTCCCCCTCTAATCTGAGCCAGCCATCATCTTGTCCCAGGCATTATGTAATCTGTGCAGTATATGTACAGGCAGGTATGTAGGTGGCTGGAAGAAACATCAGCTGTAGGTTCATTACCAGTGTTCATGTTTACATTAACGCCATTGCTGGTTTAGAACTCTAGGAAGTATCTCCAGCAAAGTAATTATTTCCTCAACACACAAACTGTCAATTATTCCCTCCAGACAGTCACAGGCAGGTCAACAACAATGTAGCTGACACCATTCGAGAGGGATCAACAAGTAAGCCCCTCTTTCTGTCATGCGGGTATATAAGCCCTGGGGGAACATGCTGTTCATGCACAGCTCTTTGTACCTGCAAGCCCCACAAGGCTCTCACTAATACACCTGTACTTCTCAAGCAAGGTTATTCAAAGAGCACGCCTGGAGCATCCAAGCAGCTGGACCAGAGCTAACCCAAGACTCGCCAAACATCACCTATCCAAGAAAAGGCACTATGGACATCACCATTCAGCACCCCTGGGTCCGAGACGCACTGGGCAATCCCTCACGGCTCTTTGACTGGTTCTTTGGCAGCCTGTTTGACTACGATGTTTTCCCTTACTGTGCCTCCACGATCAGCCCTTACTACCGGCACTCCTACCTGCGAAACTTCCTGGATTCTGGCTTGGGCATATCTGAGGTGAGGAGCTGGTTGGTTGCAGCCTGAGAGGAGAAGCTTTCACTGCTAGGTGTGCATGCAGTTAATGGTTGACTATGCTGGTTGAGGATGCCTAGGCTAAGAGTAGGCCAAGATGTGTTTAGGAGAAAACAAGTGGATGAAACTGGTTTTTCAGGCTGCTTTTAAGAGAAATCTAAATATTTATGCAAATTTTCTAATAAATTAACTTGATTATCAATGTTTTGGGGAAAGTGCCATGTCTTGTTCAAGTTGTGATGTAGCAGATGAAATTGAGCATGAAGTATGATATCAGGCAGAAGGTGCACTTTAAATGTTAAAAGTTGAAGCTGGCTCTTTGGCCTGGTGGTCATATTTCATATTTGCCATCTGTAAAGCCTGGTTCCACACCAGGTATGACTGCTGGTCTTTTACTTTCAATACAGTTTGGCTGTAATGCAGCTTTAGCATGTTGTCCATCTATGAATTGATAGAATGATAACAGAGCAAACGTCTAGACTGCTCTGTTGGGCACTCCAGCTGCCTCTCAGAACAAGGCTGCATCTTATATACCTCACCTTCTCTAGTCGTTTGTTCAGTGGACACATTTATAAAAACAAATGGTTTATTTCATACATTTACATCATTGTAATGCACACCAAGCTCTAGAGATCCACAACAGACTGCCACGGTATTCTTTTACTTTAAAGTGTCTCTTGTTTTCTTCTCTAGGTGAGGTCTGACAGGGACAGGTTCACCATGTACCTCAATGTGAAGCATTTCTCCCCCGAGGAGCTCAGCATAAAGGTGGTAGACGACTACGTGGAGATCCAGGGCAAGCATGGGGAGAGACAGGTGAGTTAGCCTTAATGGTCACACTGGTGCACAGGTCCCTCTTTTTGTCCATAAGCAGCTGTGGTCTCCTCATTTAAAAAATGCTCCTCTGTCGTCCTGAGCCATCACTTTTTCTGCAGATTGTTCCATTTGGTTCGAATCACCGCCTAATGCTTCTCGGGTAAATTCTGCATGCGCTGGGTTTCAAAGAATTGGGTCTGGCAATATTATTTTGCTAGGGATGATCAGTTTTTTTGGTGTGTTGTCCATGTCTGCGTATGCCAGAGAGAGGAGAGCAAGGTAAAAGCAGGGAGCTGGGAGCTTGGCTCACAGTCTTAAGGGGCTGAGCTGCAAAGCAGGTGCAGCAGCCTACACTGTGTCTCACTCTCAGGACAGCATCTTCTGGAGGGTGGGCATGTATGTCAGCATGACTGCGGAAAAGTGGATGAGTCTCCAGCAGTCAACAATCAAGGAACAATGAGTTGGTGACAAATCTGCTGTCTGATAACCAAACCTCAAGGAAAACGTGTTCACTCATTTCCCAGGTACAGATGTTCCTCATTAAAAGGCCTGACATGATGGCGTGATATTTGACATCATGCTGGGCCGTAAGGCAGTAAGTGCAGCTGCGATCCAGGATTCCAGCTGGGCTGGATTATGGCATGTGATATCAACCCCAAAACATTCACGGCTAAGGTTTACTCCAGGGAGTTGGTGAAAGGCAAGATTGTAGATACCTTGACATTTTCCTATTGATCCACGGCATGTGTTTCTGGATACATCCTCCCACATCTCTCTGCTGCTCAGACTTTTTCATTAATTCATCATTCATATTCCGATATACTCCTCCGTCTCTGATTCCCCCATGTCCATATCATTTCTGCTCTGTGCACATGGTTTATATGCCCTTCAGGTTGGGTGGAAATGAGGGGAAATCACTCGTAATGTTTATGCCAGATTGACGTCATGCCGGCATCACGGGAAGGTGTCCCCAGGGGGCACCATGCACAAGTTCCTTAGCTGTTCCTTAGAAATGTTCCTTAGCTGGTGACACCATGCATAAAATGATGCAAAATGGTTCTTAAAACAGCATTCCATGTACTGGAAGATCTTATATAGTTAATATTGGATCTGTTCAAATAAGGAAAAAAAATTGCAAAATGAGCATGATGCTTAGATGTCCTCAGCAAAAGTTCTTGTTTGCATTAATTAAACACAATATTAAAAATGGGTGTTTTCACCTTTCCTCTACTTCACAGAATCTGATGTCATTCTCTCTCTCCCACGCAAAATGAAGGATTTTCAAGGGGAAGCTTCTTGTATCAGATCAGGCCACATCTGATGCAACAAAAGACAATAGACTTATTATTCCTGCTGTGTGTGTGTTAGCATATGTGACATCTGAATGCTCTTATCTCTAAACTGAAATGCCACTGCAAGATTCTGAAGCACCTCATCCCTCTCCATTATATCCCCAACACTGTCTCCAAAAATCCCCTATAATCCACCAGGCCTGCTTCTCCAACACCCACCACCCTCTCCTCCTTTCCACCCCTGTCTTCAGGACAACCATGGCTACATCTCCCGTGAGTTCCATCGCCGCTACTGCCTGCCCTCCAACGTGGACCAGTCAGCCATCACCTGCACCCTGTCGGCCGATGGCCTTCTCACCATCTGCGGGCCCAGGACCAGCAGTCGCGAGAGCAGCCGTGGTGACCGCAGCATTCCTGTTTCCCGCGAAGAGAAGAGCAGCTCAGCGCTCTCTTCCTAGATGGGCTGCCACCTGCAGGAAGCTTCAGCCCCTGGCATTGACTCGAAGCGAGGGGTTGCCCTCAATGTATATCCAGCCTGATGCTCTCTTCAGAATATTAGCTTTAAAAACTTTGTCAAGGGTTTTTGATTATTAGACTAAAGTGAGGAACAGATCAATAAGGGCTGATTGGGGTTTCCATTCTGAGGCAACCAATTGGAAGGTTGTTTATTATAAACCTTTTATTTTCTACTCGACAACAATCTCAAGGATCATTCACTTAAACTCAAGGGTTTATCCTGATCCCTTCACCACTTTAGTAGAAGCATGTGCTGAATTTAGTGCTTAAACAAAGATCCTTTCAATTTAGAAACATGTTAACTAATAAAGGTGTGATATTGGCCGTTTCTGAGCGAGAAGACATTGATGGAAAGGAAGGAGGTTGGATTAAAATTAAAAGTCTGTTGTTATTAAATAGGTTTTGGATCCATAAGAGGCTCCATCACATCACTTGTCTTCCTGCCCATGTCTGCTCTTTTCTCACCCTATCTATTAATGTCCCTTCTTCCATCTAGCCCTGTTGTGAAGAGTGTACTAAAAATTAGACTGTAATAAAGTTAACCAAGAGGCAAAAATCGTCTGTCTTTTGATGCAACTCTATCTTCATTTTTAAAATGTTCTTATTTGTGACTAGAGACACCTGATAACTGTCAAAGTAGATTTGTCTTGGGCCATGAAGCATTTTATATATTGGACCAGGAAGTAGTTTGTAAGTCTGTAAGAGAAGTGATGCACAGTGACGGCAAATTTTACTGTCTTCATATGAGGATGTAGGGTCTCATGAGGGTGCATTTTATATATACCCACCCCTCCACAGCAGCCTGATCACATGATACTAGCCATTGTAACACATCTTTTATTTGTTGCCCACTGCTTACATAGGACACAGACCTACTTAAAGCACTATTTCCTTGGGTTTCTAAGGACAATAACACCTTATAATGGCAATACCACCTTCACAAAGCGTTTGTACAAATGCATTTATTTTTATTCATTTTCTTTTGTCCTGTAGTCAGGACAAGAGGATACACGTCATCGATTCTAGTCGAGGAGTACCTTGAAGGCCATCTGTTCATGAAGTAGACGTCATTATATTGAATGAGAGAAAGGATGTAAATGTCACAGACCTTGTCAATGGAGCACTAAATGTCACACTGATGGAAAAGCTTGAATTGGACTGCAGTCTCACTTAATAAAGAGCTGAGATGTAAACAGCTGTCTCCTGTATGACATATCATTGTAAAAACTGACATTGTACTGCCAAACTGATCTTCTCCTAATTGTCACAGCATAGCATTGGTTTGTAATGAAAATGCACATTGTAACACAAGATGATGCCTAAATTCCTATAAAATAGGTGAGGAAGTTCCTATCTTGGCTAATTTTCTGTAATGAATAACACAAGCAGTTAAATATCTAACATTATGTTTATTCAAAGGATCACCAAGGTATTCAGCACCACTGCCATGTGTCTGCAGTGCTATAATATGCATGTTCAGGATGAATAAATTCACAAAATGTGAAAATATAACCATGGAAATGTCCCTGTGTTCAAACTGATGAATGATCAATCATACATTAATCCGTCATCCTGAGAGGAGTCTGAAGGTGTGATGGGGCTTTGAGGTGGATCTCTGGATATTCCAGAGCATAGTCCGGGTGTATGAAAACCAGAGCTGTAGGTAGATGGAGAGTGTGCTGCTGGATAGGTGTAATGGGAGGTGGAGGAGGAGGTGGCCCTTGTAACAACTGCTGCTGATGAAGATGATGATCATGATAAAGAAGTTGGTGCATTCTGTGTGAAGACAAAAACCAGCAGCAAAGCATTCAATGATGTCCTCAAACTAGTCATACAAAAATAAAGAAAAACCCTTGAAAATCTGACATGAATTACACCTTAAACATTACAATAAGATAATTTAGAATCTATAATGTAGACAAATGTACAAATGATATTCTAAACACAACACTCAGTAGTCAAAAATTTTCAGTAGTCAATTTGAATTTCATTTAGACTTTTACTGGAGTTATGATTCACAGATTAACTGAAATTCAGACATTCAGGCAATGACAACTTGCTGACAGGCAACATTCACTCTCATTGACACTCAACCAGTGAAGTCTTAGTTGTGTCCTGCCAAAGCTCTTACGTTTGATAGTCCTGAATGCCTTCTGCTGGTGTGTAAAGAATGTCCCATGAGTGAGCCTGTGCTGGATAGCCAGGCAAAACAGGCGCTCCTACAGAACCACTGGCTTCCTGAAGGGTGTGTGCTGGAGTCCAGATATACTGTGCTGGTCCACAGGCTTTGTTCAAACCTGGCTCACCTTTTGCCCAAATTTCCTTCCTCAATTGGTGAAAAGCCCCAAGACCTACAAGAGACATGAAGAACAGAAATCTCTGATCATAATTTTTGAGTAATTATCACAGCCAGATCCTTTATTCATACTTAGATCAGTAACCTTCTCAAAGTGTCTCTTTATTCTCACAGTAGTAACCAAAAGTAATAGAGCAACCAAAAGGTGAGCTACCAAACTTTTGGTAGTAACCAAAAGTAGTAGAGCAATTGAGAGGCAGACACAAATGCTAAAAGGAGTGGGCAAATCCAGAATCAGGGTCATTTGAACAGTCCAGGATCAGGGCACCAGTCATTTTAACAGTCCAGGGTCAAGCAAAACAAGGAAAGAAAGAACAGGCAGACAACTGAAAACAGGCTACAGGGAAAAGGGCTAAAGAATGCAGAAGAAGAACACGACAGAGCTAATACCAGATATAACCGACAGAGGCATGGACTAACAATAACCAGCAAAACACTAAGGAATACACAGGCTAATAACCAAGAAACAAGGAACATGTGAAGCTAGTGATGGGAGGGAAAACCAAATGAGGGGTGGAACAAACTGAAACAGGAAGCAAAGAAAAATAAAAACACGAGACAGGGTTACCACTGAGATGAGACACTAGAAGGAGCCAATCATGACACCAAAGATATCACCTTGTGTTAGGGAGGTGTCAGAGACTCTTCTATCCTCCTGGAAACCGGGACTCTGGAGACTATTCTGGAACCTCAGGACAGATGAAAGAGGTGAAGGATCTCTTACTGACATCGCTAAGATTGGGAGCTGTTCCTGGGCTCGGTAGAGATCTGGACCTGCTACTGAAAGGACATGGGCAGAAGTGAAAGATGCGCTGGAGTTACGGGAGGACGGGCAGGGCGAGGACCTTGGGCAGCTGTCGGAGGTAGTGTCGTCCCCCAGATCCACCACAATGCCTGCATAGACAAAATGTCAGGCTTCCTGTGGGATTTTAAAGGCCATGGACTGTGCAGTCAAATAAGCACCCATCTCTGGGAAAAAGATTTTAAAATCACTATGACTCCTGACTTTGGACAAATTATTAAATTCTGATAACTAGTTCCAGTCTACTCACTTGGTGGGTGGCTCACGGACATGGAGCATGGGACCTCAGAGACGGTGTGCCTGCATATCTTCCACCTGGACTTAGTGACAGCTGAGAGAGGCAGATGCTCCGCCTCTTTCCCTATGTCTTCAGCCCCTGCCTCCTCGCTAATTCCAGTGCAGAGAAGGCTGCTGGGATATGCAGAGTTTATGTGATGGGGGATGGTTGGCTTCATCTCTACTAAAAGCTCAATGGAGTAAGCAGGCTCTTTCGACTGATCCTGAGTCTGTTGGATTTGCTGTTGGCCCTTGGACATTCTCTCCAGCAAGAGCCAGTAGATGGCAGAGAAGTGGTTGTAGCTGCTATTCTGTAAAGACTAGGCAATCAGAAATGGATTATCTGTAGGTGCCGTAATTACAGTATGTATAAGACCGGCTAGACATAAATGAATAAGTCTTATTGTTCAACACTGCAGGTGTTAAACAAGACTGGTATTTTTTGCCTGTCTAGAACTCTAAATTAAATTAATTTTTCAAATAAAATCATCCCACACTGATATCACTATTTCATATTATTAGACAGGTTTTCTTGTCCTCACTGAATTCTAGCAAACATTCCAGTTTGTAATGCACTTTGGAATTATCTGGTACTTGAGCACCCTGTTTGTAAGGCTTAACAAGGTTTCTGCTTTGTCCACACCAACATAGGAATAAACTGCAAGTGCATTACAAAATGATATGTTACTAACGTCTGTTGTCTTCTGCTTGTCAATGCCCATCTCCTGCATGAGTCTTAGCACTAGCTCGCTGTAGTGGTCCATCCGGAGGTATCCACTGGGGCAGGGGTTGCTGGGACAGGCCTGGCTCGCCTGCATCCAGCTGTGCTGCCGGATCTGGGCGATGCTGATGCGCTTGGCTGGGTCCACTGCCAACATCCTGCGTATCAGGTTCTCACACTCTGGGGAAAAGCAGGACATCTTAGTGTCCTTCAACAGTTTTGCACATTCCATCTTAGCTGTGTGAGACCCTGCACCCACTTAGGAGGACTCTGGAATTTAGAAATACGCCCTCATACATGGATATGGTATTTTTGACAAAGTGTTATTTGTTTAAAAATGTTGCTTTTTTAAGTTGGTTGAGTTATCAGTTAACTTCACCATATATTTAATTTCACTGTTCTTGTGCAGTGACAATAAACCTATTCTCTCTCTCACTCAAAATGCTACTAGTTACAAATGGCAAGGAGAAATGAAAAATGCAAGAAACAGCATGTTCCAAGAGGTGTTTAAGTTCATTCACTGGGGCCTTCTAACTCTCTTGAAAAAGAGATCCTGAGAAATCAAGGGTCCTCAGAACGTGTCCCTGGTATGCTGTTTGCCAGTGAAGACCACCAGTCACAGCTCTGCCTACCCTGTGACATGAAGTAAGGGACCGCAAAGCATCCCTGGGTGACACGTAGTTTCAGGGCAGGAAGTTTAGTCTCATCAAAAGGCAAACAGCCACACACCAGTACATAGAGAACCACTCCTAGACTCTGAAAGTCAGAGAAGATGTAGTTATGTGGAGGTTTTTTTTTCTGAAGGTCCCTATTCGTACATCTTTCCTAATTCATATCATAACATTATCACAACACTGCAATGCAATTGGCTACATGCCTATATACTATATGTGAATAAAGTATTAGTACTACAACAGAAAAACAAACACTAATACCCCTCATAAAACCCACAAAATGTAAGAACATAGCATGTCTTGTATTACAAGTGAGGTTGTTCCTAGGCATTTACCCAAATGTCTAGCTGGGGTCCCTCATACTCCCTCCCCTCGAAAACCTCTGGCGCTGCGTAAGGGGGACTTCCACACCAGGTGGACAGAGGCTCACCAGGTGTGAAGAAGTTTCCAAAACCAAAATCTGAGGCACACAGAAGGGTGAAATTAGCAGGGAATATCTCACAAATATACAACAAAGGTATTGAAAACTGTGCCCTACAGTTCCTCATCTGCTATGTCCAGTTCCGTTCACTCAAACACAGAATCATTATCACATTATCTGGTTTCTTTTCGCAATGCTTTAATTTATATGCCAACCCTGTGGTCCCCTACCTGCCAGTTTGATGTTCATGTTATTGTCGAGGAGCAGGTTTTCAGCTTTAAGGTCTCGATGCACAATGTGGTGCTTGTGGCAATACTCCACAGCCAAGAGGATTTGCCAGAATGTTCTACGTGCATCCAGTTCACTCAGGCGACCATTGGAAGCGAGATAGTCTTCAGAAAACAAATGGACATAGAGAAGAGGTATTCAAGGGTAAGGATGCCATGGTAGCTCAGGGGTTAAGGTACTCAATTTATAATCAGAACATTACCAGTTCAAGTCCCACCACTGCCAAGTTGCCACTGTTGAACTCCTGAGCAAGGCCCTTAAACCTCACTTGCTCAAGTTGTATTCAGTCATAATTATAAGTCACTTTGGATAAAAGTATCATGTAAATAATGAGATATGTTTCTGACTGGCTTGTAAGAACTTTGATTTTCTCTCTCACACACAATGATTTTATGAAAAAAATCTGAGCCTGATTAAAGTAGTCATCATTTATTTAATTAAGTGGTTCATGATGAGACTTACCAAATATCTCCCCATTCTTTGCATATTCTGTTACTAAGTACAACATGTCCTTGCTTTCCATAACCTGCAATACATAAGACACAAACATTGGTCAGAAGGAAATACATTTTCAGAGCATGGATAAAGGTGCTGATAAATCTTCAATTTTAATGTTGAATGACAAGCATTGTTTCTATGTTAATGCTTGACTTGCTTCACTCCTTTTCCTGTTTGTCTTTCTTCATATGTTTGTAAACAGGCCTTGGAACTCTAGATAGTGAGCTTGGAGAAACCAGTTGTGCAATGACCCAAAGTGAGGTCATCTGTTTCCTCTCTCACAAGTCCATAGAGACCCACAGTGCATGTAAGCGTAACATGAGGTGGCCATTCTGGGAAACTACCACAGTTCCATCGATTCAGAATGATGAAAGATTATGAGTTTCACCCCATCCTGAGAATAGTTATAAAGTATGTAGTTACTGAAGCTGGAGGCTAATGATTAGTGAAAACGCAGTGGGTTTGTGGGTCAGACTCCACTGCATTAATGCTAATGAGAGCTCGCAGACCTGGTAAAGTTTGATGATGTAAGGGTGGTCCAGAAGCTTCAGGATTTGAACCTCTCTGTTGAGTCTATTCATGTCTGCAGCACCCAAGCGAGTTTTATCAATGATTTTAATGGCAACCTGTGAAAATGTTAGATAAACAATTATGACAATGACAGACAATTATTGTAATAACACAGGTCACTACTTGTAGCTGAACATATGCTGCTTGTGATAAAAATACCTGTGTTTTAGTGATTTTGTGTCTTGCCAGTTTCACCACAGCAAAGTTACCCTTCCCCAGTGTACAAATGATCTCGTAGAAGCCGACCTGGAGCAGTTTACTTGGCTGATTTGAGGGGCCCTCCGACCCGTGCTCTGACAACACCACCATCATTAGCAACTAGCTGTTTAATTATTAAACAGGAGATAACATGACTTCATGTGGCTATGAGGCAAAATGCTGGAATGAATCATAAGTAAAAAACAGTAAATATTTTAAACGGAAATGTAAAATTCAACTACATGTATGCCTTAGCCTTTACAGTAGGGCATGTCAGGGGTGTCCAGCTCTGGGCCTGGAGATCTGAAGCTCTGCAGATTTTAGTACTAACACAAATCTTATCCACCTGATCCAAAGCTCTTAGTAGCATCTGCATATTATAGTCAGATCTGGTGGAATTTTTAAACTGTGCAGGCTGATAGAGCTCCAGGACCAGAACTGGACACCCTGGTCGATGTGATGTCCACGTTGCTGGGTGTGAGCCAGTAAAAGGAATTTGCTAAGCATACTGAATGGCCTCAGTGTATGAAAGGCACTATATACATATACTCGCCTTACCTCGACCTTGCATAAGCTATGAGGCTTTTGGAGTCGCCAAAGTAATGTTTTGTTTGCATAACTCTATTCTTGTGAATTTCCTTTGTACATTATATGTATTATGCACATTTTCAGTCTTTCAGTTCACATCATTCTAGAGATCTTTTTGCCCAAAGCCAATGAAAATCTGTATATTGTGATTTGTGATAAAAAATCACTACAAACTATTACTTGATATGTGTATTTTGATCAGTGACAGCTCCTAATCACCATTCTGCAGCTATTTAATGATCAGACTCTAAAGATTCCAAGATTTAAGTCTTGCATAAGTGCAGTGGACATCCTAACACTTCAAAATGGATATTTGTTTGCAATATTCTAAATGAATGAAAAGAATAAATCGGGGAATACTGCTATTGTTATTCTGTGAAAGGAGTATCAATCGACATGGAATAAGGGTTTGCCCTTCGTATTTTATGATGATTAGCTGTTTGCATGCATGTCAGATCACTTCTGAAAGCTGATTGACTTTTATTGCCAGAAGCACATCTTTGCAAATACACCTCTTAAACTGTAAGAGTACTGTGAATTACTCAGTAACTGCACTGAAACAATTATGAAAGGTTGATACAAACGTGAGAAATGAGTTTCCCTCTCTCAGCGTCCTTAAGGAGGTACTATAGCGTCACCTAAAGGCAGTTGAACACAAAAAAACACTACCACCCATCACCACCACCACTAAACCCGTAAGATACTTGTGTTAAGTTTCCTCGAAGAGAATCGTTCGTGAAATATTCTTCTAACCATTATTTTAATCTTCATGGATTTTGAGGTTGTGGATTGGGTGAATGTTATAGGACAACCTTGGAAACCATATTCGTCTGAAAATAATATATTGCAAATAGCAGTTTAGCCAAATTCAAAATACACGCAAGACTTCTCAGTTCTTCAAAATGCAGCCAGCCTTCTCACTCACGCTCAAACACAATATATATATATATATATATATATATATATATATATATATATATATATATATATATATAAATAATAGCTCTGTTATATAAAGAAAATACTGCCACATTATCTAGTTATAGTACCATCTTTGAAAACGAGCTCACCTTTTCAAAGCGTTACAATTTAAAGATTTCCATCCCCATTTATAATTTGCACGTAAACGGTGTTCCGCGAGATTAAATTCCTGCAAACTATTAGTCCATTGCTTTGTGCACCAGGTAGAACAATCGTTTTGCAAGAGTTCACTTCATGGCTATTAAATTTGTATAGGGAATTTTAATTGTTATTTTAATTCCGACTCACGGTTGTCCGCTGCTGAGCACAATCCCTTCTGAAAACTAGGTATTTGGGGACTCCTCCCCACGCCACGATACCACGACAAATTGATGCTCACTTTATTAACGTCATTCTGGCGTCAGTGGACCAAGCATGGCATGCGGCCGCTTGAGAGAATTTTCATGTTGCCAAGCAACTTATTCTCCACGTGCCGTAGGTAAGACCACCAGGACTTGATAGCCAGCCTTGTAGGTTTTTGTCTTTGTTTAGGATATGGGAGAGAGTAGGCTACGTTAAAGCTTGTTCATCATTTATATATATATATATATATAAAGTTTATAAGGAGAGTGTGGGTACCTTAAAAGGTTCACCAAGCTGAGTTAGAGAGCAGCTAAAAGATTACATACCGTGGTTAAGTATTACACTTACATCTATCAACCTACAGTGTCCGAAACCAACTCGCGTCGGTTCACAGGACACACCCACGGGGGACTGTGAACACAAACACACCCAAACACACCCTTGCTAAGAACCACTTATGTAGCTCTGCCTGAGGCGGGACTAAAAGAGATATGACATGCAGTTTAATAAATAGATAAACACAAATATCAATAACCAATTAAAAACAGCTAATTACATTAATCTCTATGCCGTACACGCCTTCAAAGCCGCTGCACTGAATAGGCTTAACATTACAAGTTATTTAAAAACATTCACGCCCTAACCATCTGCTGTATAAACCTCCTTACATGAGCTCGCATGTGCCGGTAATATCGCTTGCATGTGCCGGTAATATCGCTTGCATGTATATTAAAGCCCAGCTTTACTACCCTGACATTAGAGACAGCACACAGCACGCATGGGATCCACTGACCTATGGTAAACTCGGGGTTGCTCCCAGGAAGAACCAGGGATTTGCTAAAGCTGGAGAGGCTTTCCAGAGAAACTGTGTACGTTACTAACAGCTATAGTTTTGAATATATCTACATATCAATTCTCACACATTTCCGTTGAAAAACTGAAGGAACCAGGCCAGAGAAAATAAAAGATCCTCACATATACTTACTGAATTTCCTGACTAATCTTGTGCATTATTTCCCCGTTTATACTATATATATTATGGGTTCCTGTGTAAAGTTGAGGCGGACGCATGCGCGGAGAAGAGCGATATTTATTACGGGGAAATCCAGGATCATAATCGTTTGACCAGTTCTGGCTCATAGAGCCAATACGTAAAACACGGGAATACATAGCGAACCAAAAGGAAAGAAAACATACGATGACAGAAAAAGGGGAAACAGGCTACAAAACTCACAGGAGAAACCGAGCGAGAGAAAGCGAAACTACGCTTTAACAACAACCAACAACACACTGAGCCAAACACGGGGATTAAGTACATGGACTAATGAGAAGTAAACAAGACACAGGTGAAACTCATGATGGGTGGAGAAAACGAAACCAAGGCACAGAACCACAATGAAGTAAAGCAAAACAAAAACACGAGACAATGAGACGCTATGGAGTGGCCAATGACATCCTGCTACAGCTAAAATCCCATGTAACCCCTAAACTCTAGCAAGCATTACACATTTGAATGCCTAAATCCAGTTAGCTCTTGCTGCCCAATTAAACTGTGCTTAAAATCTAGATACGACCAAAGTAATGTTTTATTTTGCATGTGGATCAAGGTTTGCAGTATACCGCGGACGTTCTCACACTACCAAAAATATGCATGTGTGACCACAGTGAAGTCCTCTATTTTGCCACCCACCACGTTAATTAATGAAGTCCATTGATCTGCCCCACGTCATCCATTTCTCTCAATCTTCAGCGGGGAAGCGCATCTTTTGAATGGAATTGCTTCCTTGTTCTGTGTCCTATCACATGCTTGTGTTAACTATTTTATGAATATAGTTAAAATACCTTGAATTATAAAATGCATTTTATTTTCTGAAATGATCCCAAAACATCGGCAACACCTTTGCAACACAAAAACCAAACCAGTTCTGTAATTTCACAGAAAACCCATGTTACATTCACAGCTGACAGAAATGCACTTCTACTGCAGTACTGCAAACACTCAGAAACAGGTGAATACTATATCCAGTGCGAAAATCAGTAAACTCCTATAGGGTAATATCGGCCACTGTCATACCTTTACTTTTAGACCATCCTGTATAAGCGCTTGGGGCTGAATTGGATTGACTTCATACCTCTCTCAACCGATAACACTGAACACTGATAAACACTTCATATTAACGGAACAGCAAAGGGTTCGTTAACAATAAATTCAGATCTACACGATCCACAGATGACTGCCGTGCCTAGACCTCACTGATCTTTCTCGGCGCTGGCGAGGCAGCCTAGGTCCTCTAGGGTCTCCTGTGCCGTGCGGCTGAGGGTGGGATGGCGGCTGGAGGCCAACTGGCGGACGCGCCCCAGGGGGAGGGAGTGCTGCAAGAGTGGGCGGAGCCGCATCGCAACATCACCCTCAACAAGCAGAGACTGGAGCAATCGCAAGGTTTGCAGACACACCTCCGAGTCCTGGTCTGAAACGTAGAGTGGGAGAAATGAGAGGAAACTAAATATGCGCATATAAATCAGTATAAACTTATAATGGTCTATACATGGCAATGTTATGATCTTAAGGTGGCAAATCAACTGCATCAATTTTGGGAACGTTAGAAAATGTATGTGATCCCATTCAATAATAATATTAATAAAGTATGCACACATTTTGTCACAATAAAATGTTTTCATAAATAGTTTTAATATGTAGAAATCTATTAAATCCAGAATGTTAAACTTGGGGTAATGTTACTATTTTTACTGTTTATATTTGAGTACTGTATAAATAGATCATAGGATCCTGATCTAACTGAATAAAATTTTTGTAAAATTAAGATTTCATGGTGCATTGAACTGGAACGTCAAAGAGAGATTGTTTGTGTGTGCATGAAGGGGAGACTCAAAGCATACATAAGGGAGTGAACATTCACTGGTTCTATACTGAGAAAGGGAGCAGACAGGAGATGATGGAGGGTTGGAAAAAGTGCTGAGGCTTCTCTTAACCCTGCCCTCTTCCACATGTGAGGCTGGATATCATGACGTCAAAGCTGAGATCAGATAAATTCCAATGCCATTGGGAAACCTGTATCTGTTACACACACTCACACGTAGCCCTTCTCGCGCTCTCTCACGTGCACACACACACACACAATCCCAAGCATGCTACTCACATATACCTTCAAGTAGGGTGCAAATAAGTGGGGACAGAGTAGGACTCTCACTGATGTAGGTTAGCCCCTTTACACTGATACTGACATTATACAATGCCATCAGCATCAACCTGCATAAAGACATGCCACAAACCTGTTAGCAATAAACTAGACAAACTCACAACAGCACCTAAATGTTCTAGAAGTAAGCAACCCACACTTTAAGCTTTGGAAAGACCCCTTGCTTCATCAGCCCAAGCAGCTGCATCAGAGTATCCAGCAGGATGAGGGCGGAGCTGGAAATGAAGTCCCTCCCACACGTCACAGCTGCTACATCTTGTAAGTGAAAAGCAATGACAGTAAGACTCAAATTATTTGAAGATCTACCTCATTAAGCTCTACCTCATTAAGCTCACTACACATGTTCAAAATGAGTTAACAGTACTGTTATGAGTCTTAGCCCCTACTGGTGATTATGCCAGCCAGTGCAAGCACAAATTGGTGTTCGTGGGAGTTGTAGTTCTGCTGCTGTGGTGTTTCCTCTTCATCCAGAGACTTGATGAAACTTTCCAGGGTTTGACCTGCTACAGTTAAGAATGGCTCCAGCTTCCCCTTTACACCAACACCCATCCAAACATGCACAAAAAAACAGATGTACACACAGTTTGTGATTTAGCAAGAAAGAATCTTATATATTTAATGAATCTGATTTTGGTTTAAATATATTCAGAAATAAACACTATCAATTCATCAATTAGTGCAATCAAAATGCACTAAAGAAAACAAGCAAACCAAGGGTACTATTTGTTGGAAAAAATGCCCTCGCCAGTTTTCTAATGATGTGCCTTAACAAAGCACACGGCCCAAAACATGCTGACCCTGTTAACAGTCGTCCAAGGTTAAAAACATCAGCAATGGCTAGATAGTTCTACACCACCTTAAACAAACCTCTGTTAGCTGTGTCACCATTTTTAGAGGTTGACTCACGTCAGCCAACATGTCCCTGATGGCCTCCTCCCTGCAGGAAGCACTCCAGAGCACGGTGCAGGATGCTGCCCCCAGGCCTGTGCAAAACTGCGCCTGCTGCTGCAGCTGTTCCCGGCATTCCCATAGCTGCTCCCGGAGAACAAGCTTCTCCTGGAATCCAATGCAGTTACACACATACAGACATTTGCATCTTGTATTTCACTGTAGACTCATCTGAAGCCACTATACTGGATTTGAAGCCGCTGTTCTGGACAGCTTTTCATCTGACTAATTGGTGTATTCTGATAAGTCAGAATAATTCAGAGGACGATTCATTTCACAGCAGTAGCTATAGCTAAGATGCGCCAGACCACAAAGGGCCTCTACAACGTGACGCTAACACTATTCCCATACGCTTTACTACCAGATGCGGTGCCACACTAAAACAAAGCAGTACTGAGTGAGTTTGCTGTCAGTACGTGCCACCATATCCCTTTTCCTGTGCCCCTCCTTCTCTCTCTCCTCTGCCCTCTCTCACCTCCCTCTCCCTCTGGAGCTTCGTCAGCACCGCCTCCAGGCGGGAGCGAAAGTGCAGACACTCCTGCCTCAGTTGCTCTCTCTGTCTCTCCTCCCTCACTGTGGAAGAGTTTCCCAAAAGCAGCAGTGAGATTATCAGGCAACACTACATTTATAAGTCATCTACAACATATACATAACATGCTCATAAATCCTATACAGATGACAGAATTTAGGGCGTTAATGCATGCTTATCTCTGAACTGCTTGGGCCTGACAACATAAGCATTCATCTATATTTGTGTATCTATTACAAATATTCTACCAAGTTCCTAAGGGGAGCTTAAACTAAACTCTGGCTAGACAGGTGGCAGAGCATAAGGGTGGTAACACTTTCTTTAATGGACAATCTAACTTAAACAACATTTTTGTAAACACCCCACCACCACTGCCGAGTCAGTGCTTTAGTCTTCATAGTTCATGAGTATCTTTACTATGATATCTACATCCCATTTATGTGATCACAACCAAACAACACTGCTGAGACCCAAGACTACAGAACAATACCAACACACACAAAACGTTTTGCACATGCTAGTTTTCTTTTCATCGTAGGTTGCTTATTTGGATTGGTGTTTTAAGCACAGTCATATACTATTTAACAATGAGACAGTAATAAGAAATATAATTGTAATTAATTGCAAGATAAATACATCTTAAATCTGAGGTGCCCAGCTCTGGTACTAGAAAATCAGGCCATCAGAAATGAGTACCAACACTAATCTTGCACACCCGATCCAGACAGGCAAAGCTTTCAATATTACAACCAGGTGTGTAAATCTTTGCAGCCGGTAGAACACTGATGTACAATTATAGTCCACGTGGCAAGGTCTTTTGTCTTACATGAGTCTAGGGAACGTGCTTTATGCAGGACGTCGATAAAGTCCCCGTTAATAACTTTTGGCAAGAACTCCCGCAGTTGCATGACCTCTGTGGACAGTCTTTCCAAGTCCCTTTTTCGGGCTCGGACAAAACAGTCCCCTCCCAAATCCTGCAAAAATAACGCCACTTCTCTTAATTCTTAGTATATTATTCACACAATGTATTACCAGAATTTTCATTTAGATTGGTCTGATTTGTACTTCATGGTTATGATAAACGTCGTTTAACTTTATTCAGATAGCTAACCTAGCTAGCTAACTAAAGTTGCTTTCTATAATTTAGCTAACTAGCTAGCTAGCTAACCTAAGCAAGCTAACATAAACTAGCTAAACTAATTTTCCTAAAATGACAATCTGTGTCGGTGAACCAGGGGAAAAAAAGATTAGCTAGTTAACTGACTGGTGTAGGAAATATATACCCTTCTAGTTAAACTCAAGGGTGCTACCTCAGCGAAGTCTGACGCTTTCATCTTGAGCAGAACGTCGAAGATACAGATGTTTCACCGCGCCTGAGAGTGAATTAAGCGGTTTATGGCGCCATCTGGTGGCTCTCCACGGAGGGAACTTGTCCAGTGTTTTGTGGTTTTAGCTGTGAATCGCAGTATAACAAATTGTGGGGTTTTGTGTGGCGATTGTAATATCAACACAGGCTGCTATCTATAGGTTAAACACTGTTCTAATACACGGTATGCAAAAGTATTTACAGCGTCCGAAAATATCTTCCCAAATTAGATTCAGAGTCGGATTTTGAATACCTGCGAAGACAGACGTCATTGTTGCACATGCATAGACCGGAAAATAGTTCATGACCATCAGTTTATTTACATCAAAGTATATGGGTGAAACATACACAAACTTGAAAGGATTTGACAAAAACTTTCGATTTTCTCCTCTAAAATTGAAGTTTGCTACTGCCATACATAGCTAGTAAAGTTCATTTTTCTTTAAAATGTTGTGATCGCTTCAAACATCTTACATATTGAAGCACGGCACACATCTCATCAAGTATTGCTTAGTGTGAAGTTTGTGTGGAGATGAATGTAGCTTTACCGCCTCGACCACTGGCCTATGCACAGTATGTCTCTTCAAAGTATGTTTTATAATTTGGTCTGACGATATTTAACTTCCCGCAAATGTAATTAATTACAAACAGCGAGATAATTTTACAAACCATAACGCCGGACATTATTTTAACTATGTTTGAGCAATAAAATCCGAATCCATGTCGGATCTTCAAACCCCGCCCTCCTCTGCCCAAACGAAACACGGCGGAGTAAATCCGGGCCTGGTTTTCCGTGAGACCGCTCAAGTTACACTTTCAGAGTGTGTGCGCGGCCGGTGTCTGGTGGCTCTGCTGTGGCTGCCTTTGTTGTCTGAGTCCCGTAACAGCGTGCTCAGAAAACCAAAAACAGCGCTGTGTTGTTTTTCTTTTCAATCCACACCATTACAGAATCATGTCAGTGGGTATCGAGTCCGGGTTTTCCAACGACGAGGTGCTGAACGCTCGCTTTCCACTTCACCGCGCCTGCAGGGACGGCGATGTCGGCGCGCTGTGCTCGCTGCTTCAGTGCTCGACCAACCGAGCTGACCTGGTGGCGGAAGACTCGTTTTTCGGCTGGACACCCATTCACTGGGCGGCACACTTTGGAAAGGTAATTTGCGTATCTAGATGGACAACGAGTAGAGTGTTTTGTGACAGATTCCTGTGTATAAACTAGCTACTTTTACGTTGGTTTGACAAGTAATTGTAGCTACCCACTTAACCAAACTAGGCTGAGGTTAACTGGCAAGGTTGGTCAACAGACAACCAACGGTTTTAGCTTAGCGAGCCAGCCAAATTTGTTTAACAAGAAAATGAGTAACTAGCTGATTTTGTGGACGGGGCCAGTGAAAGAGCTACACAGGTCAGGTCATTAATCGCGTACTCCCTGTGACAGGAGAGGAGGGGAAGAATAAACGCACCATCTTGGGGAACTTCGGTTTTATTCAAGCTGGTTGTTTACGCATGCCGTTTTTCTTAATCATTTATAACATGGCGACTCTAATGAAAAGCGGGAACTCTCGTCAGATCGCTTTGTGACTTATATAGGAGTTGTGCTACTATGGAATAATGTATCTTATTGTGAAGTTAAGGAAATCGACTCCCACGGAGGACAGCCAGCGAACCAGTATAATCAGTCGCCAGAAGTGTAATTCAGTCATTGGCCGCTCGCGGGCCAATAGAATGTATCCCGCCAAAACAGCATTTTAAAAAAGGAATTGGAGTCTGCGGCAAGAAAGCACATTTTGCCACAGGTTGTGTCGGCTAGGCTACTCTCTGTTTCTACTTTTTATGTCTCTTGGCAATAAACTCACTCGTGTCTCTCTCTCTCTCTCTCTCTCTCTCTCTCTCTCTCTCTCTCTCTCTCTCTCTCAAGTTAAGGAAACATATATATATATATATATATATATATATATATATATATATATATATATATATATATATATATATATATATAGTGTGCTAATCGTTTACATTATTAACTGCCTTTTTCATGATCAAAGAAAAAAAAACCTTGAACATACTTATACTTAAGTATTTTTAGGGTTATCCCTAACGGAAGTTTACACAGAAACTCCCCTAGCAGAGAGACTAGTGATGTTAAGTGTGACATGGTTCAAGGCTGAGTATAAATTTGCCTCATCAATAGTATACAAACCATTGGTTTATGTAGACATTTTTGCTTTCACCAGACATACCTTTTTAGTTGTAAGTGGGACTTTAAGGGGGGTTGTTAACTTGTTTTATGTAAATTACATATGTCCTTTACATCTTGTTTATGGTTAATAAAGCATCTCCCAGGATGAGTTATTCAGCATAAAACTGGTTGTTGTACTATTAATGAATGTCTTGACATTGAAATCTGTAGAGAACCAGAGAGGTGAGCCAGCTTCTCACATATGGCCAATATGCCTGTTGGCTGAGATGTTTCAGACATTTCTGCTGTGTCTCCTGGCAAGACAGACAGGAGGCAGGTGCGTGTGTTAGTCTGAAGAACATGTTTAAGATGCTGGAAAATTTGTCTTTGGTTGTGAGGGTAAAGCCAGAAGGCAGACCATGAGTCACCATGGCATCCAGCACTAAAACAGCCAAACAGCTGCCGAAGTGAAGCAGCGCCAAGAAACTGTGGCCAGTTCAAACACGACCGGCTGTGAATAACAGTTTCCAGCACACTCCACTGCTGGGGGCTGGAAGGCCAAAACCGAAGCGCTTAAGTTTTGTTTGCATTTAGCAGTTAAACGTGTCAGCAGCCCTCTCTATTTTGTAGAGTCTGTCTGCCCCAAAAATACAGGCCTGTCTTTCTCACTGTATGTAGCAGGAGTTAAATTATGCCATGTCTCTTGTGGCTATGCACTGTTTCCTGCCTTTTTGCACAAAAAAGAGGAGGGGGGAGTCCCCTGGGAAGGACTGGAGTCATTTTGCAAGGGCAAAGTTCTGCTGCCAGTTTGAGAAGATGGTGCTCCCTGGCTGAGGACTTTGGATCCCTGCTGTTGAACACCAGCCTTTGACGCCCCATTTCTCTCCCTTCGCAGCTGGAGTGTGTGTTGCAGCTGGTGCAGGTGGGCTGCGGGGTGAACGCTGTGACGACGCGCTTTGCGCAGACTCCAGCACACATCGCTGCGTTCGGAGGCCACCCCGAGTGCCTTGTCTGGCTCTTGCAGTCGGGGGCAGATATCAACAGACAGGTGGGTGCGGTAGAAGGTCGGCAGAATAACAAAAGCCAGTGATGCCTGTAAGAGGTGCCAAAACTACTCATGTTAAGAACAGGCTTTGTCCATCCAGCTGAGCTTTATGACTTGAGAACAGCAAGACTCAGAAATCAACTTGTTACACTACCATCTCGTAATATGCGTTAATTTGCAAGCCATCATCAGGCATCTGTGCGTGTCAGGTTAGCGCCATGGTCACCAGTTATTCGACCACAATGAAATTTGTGCTCCCATTTTGGGAGCAATGAGGAAATAAAATGCCTCATTTACATTTTGTCTAGCAAACATATCTAGAGTAAATTGGATAAAATGCACAACAATGCACAAGTATTCAAAGTCAGTCCTCTTACTCTGCATCCTCCAAGCTCGGCTTTGACCAACTGCTCTGTGATGTTTGGGAGTTTGGCATTTTGTCAGCTCTTGCTGAGTTTTCAACTTATAAAATCTTACATACACAGACGCCACAAGTGCACAGAGCAAGCTCCAGCAGCACATGAAGAACGAAGCATTTTTATAGAAGCACGTGAGAATAAGTTAAGACACATCTCCATGTTTGCTGTTTTTAGCTGGCAGCATGGCAGCAAGAGTAACAATGCAAAAAAAAAAAAAAAAAGCAGGCGGCAGTAGGGATGGAATTAATAGGTCATGAGTGTGGCTGTCATTATTTATGATATATACACAAAATATATTGTTTTTGTTTGTTTGTACTCTACAACAGTCCTGTATTGTGATATAACAATATGTTACTGTAGACCCAAATGACAAGTAAGCGAATCACAATTTGCCTTGATCTTATCAGGCTTCAGCTCAAGGAGCACATAGGCCTAAAACAGACAGGGTGTCACATTCCCATTGTGGGTGCAGGCTAGCAAGAGTGTCAGGGGCATCTGGTGGGAGATATCCCTGCTGTAATTGTTTGGCTTGCTCTATACTCTGCAGCAGTATCCTTTACTTATTGCTTTTCCTGCCCCTAGAGGGAGAGGTAGAGTCAGGGTTCAATTTGCCATTGCCATTGCTCCTTGTGCCCATCTCTTAAATATTCCATGCACTGATAGCTGCTGCCTCAGTGTGCCTGCTGTTACACAGTGAACATATTCATTAGCCTGTAGACAGTTTGGAGCAATTTAAAATTGTATTAAAGTTGCTGAAATCCTTTCTATAAGAAGGCGGTACTCCCAGCCTGTCAATTATGTTGCTTTACACACAACACAAGGGTAGACTACATGTCAAGCTAGCAGTTCTTTGGTGGGAGGGGCTTTGGAGAAAGGATTTGATGGAATGCAAGGGGCTGTTCGACAGAATTTAGAAAAATCATCTTAAGAAAGATTTTTAAAAAAATGTATTTTACCTTTGATATTTCACATGGTTAAAAAGCACATTCTGTGTCTTGAATTTGAATAAAATATTTTTATTAAGTAAAGAGGTGAATATTAAATGCTTCTCTTGTATGGTTCCAGGACTATGCGGGTGAAACCCCCATCCATAAGGCTGCAAGGGCAGGTAGCATGGAGTGCATCAATGCCTTGTTGATCTCAGGTGCTAAACCGGAGTAAGTCACCCTCTGCTTCCTCATTAAATGTTACACCTGCTATTAACCATGTACAATGCTGTCTTAAAGGGGACCTCCACCAAAAATGGAGAAAAAACTACCAGTTCTTTTTGATAAATTTGTCTATGTAAAATAGCCAGATGGTGCAGAATCGGAATGCCTCCAGTCACTGGCAAGGCTGATTTGCAGACATTTTCATAAAATGGAGGCAGCCAGCTTTGGGTGCACAGTGGGGTTTCAAATCCAAATTATGTCCTCAAGGGCTTAAAAGCTAAATATAGCTCTAAGGAAAAATTCACCTTGCTTCTAAAAAACAGCCCATTTCATATTTGCTGTATTTTCCCATTGGCTTGTGCTTCACTTAGAATGAAGTATTAGGTGAATTAACAGCAGGTTGCCTCCGTGTTAAAGATTTGTCTGGAATTAATCAAGCTGCCGCCAATAGACTAAAACCATTAGATTGAGGCTCTTAGTATTAGGTTTTTAAAAATGTGCTTTTGGTGGAGTTCCCAGTGAATGTGTCTGTTTTAACATTTTTGTTCATGATCTAAATTTAAATTCTTGAGTTGCCTTTTATGACTTTTTAAAGAATGTTTTCAGTTCATTAGTAAGAATAAACAAATGCACAATTCCTTGAGTATTCCTCTTAGACGAAAAACATGCTGTATTTAATCTAAAGAATATCCTGAGACATGCAACAACTGGGAATCTTTTGTGTTGTACATATTAGGGTTATAACAACACATGGGTTTTAGTCTGTACTCTGTTCTAAGGGCAACACTGTGATTCTGATTTCTTGATCCATATTGTGAAACAACATAGTCTGAAGTATAGTTGTCAACTTGAAAACTTGTCTTATTTTGGGCATAACCGTATCTCCTCTTTATTCTAATTCACTAATGGAATAATGTGCAATGAGATCTTGCAGTGTTGCATTAGAGGGATCGTGTAGCAATGGAAGGATTAACCAGTGTTCTAGGTTGCAGTGCCCTTCCTGCAAACAGGAACACTCAGGTATGTAAGAAATGTCTGTTTGTAACACAAGAGCCTTTAAGCTATCATTTCTAATACTCTTCTATAATAATGGAAGAGTACACAGAAAAACCCTAATTTAGCTCTTACTAAGATGGTGTTGCATTAAAATTGTCATCACTGCAAATGCTTCCAGTTAATAATGTATGTTTAGCAGAACTCCAACTATATGCAAAATTAAGAATTAGCATTATTAATTAAGTAATAATTGTGGCACTAAACAATTGCAAACCTTTTGTACCATGTTACATTTTGAATATTTTAGTGAAGTACCACTGTATTTGTTGTGACAGGGTCTTTTAAATATACAGATGTTACATTAACAATATCAATGAACTTTAAATGTTTCCCACTGCAGTAGTCCTAGTGTGACAGTGTCTCACATTAATTCCTAGAATGACATCGGTTATTCCAGAAGAGAAAGCTTAATTAAGCAGAGATTGCTTTCTGATAGCCAACACAGTTGAAAGCCAATATAGCCTGTAATGTTAATGGTATAGAGGTGACCAGTTATTGCACTCAGCACAAAGAGTAAGACCTGGTATAGATCCTCCTGTGTGTGTGGGGGGGGGGGGGGGTATTGTGCATTTGTTCAGTAAGTATAAACATATAATGGTTAAGGCAATAGTGTATATATTGTGTTTTCCTTTGAAATGTACATTATTGATTACATTTGTTCATGAAATTCTTGCTGCTAATATGAATACTTGAAGAGAAGAAAGCTCATTGTATTTTTTTTTTGGGGGGGGGGTCTTTTTGGGAGGACTATCCTTTTCTGAAAAGATTCTCAGATTATACTCATCCTAGAAAAACTGACCTAATAATAACACAGTATTGCATGGCACAGTAAATGTATCATGTCAGATCAATCACAAAGTATGCCAAATTAATTTGAGCTGACATTCACAAGCAGACATCTTTCCATTGTGCTTTTAAATTAGAAATCATATAAATTATGTATAGTTTTGTGGCCACTGTTTGACAGAACAGTCTGTCATCCTGAGCCCCGTGTAAGGTTTTCAGATGAAACACAGATGTTTAGTGCAGGTCACAGGAGCATTCATGGAAACAAACTTGCACAATCCAAAAAATGAGTTCTGAGTTTGTTTGGTAAACTGGCTGGTGAGATGGTCCAACCGGTGGCAATCTTGATTAAAGATTTAAAGATTAAATATTTTTTTCCATATCTTGGGCCAGAAGTATTTGACCTACTACAGACAACTGAAATGTGTAAGGTTTGTGGTTAACACAAGAATTATTTTATTTTTACTCTTGTGCAGTGTTGAGGAAAGGTAAGTGTCCTGTAATTCTTGATTTCACTGAAACATATTCTGATAGATCTCAGCTCTGTTAAAAGTGAGTCATGTGCAATTCTACCTGAGTGAATATATTAAAGTATCTGTTTCACCTACATATCAAAATTAAATGTAAACATGTTTATAACGTCTTAATATTGGCCAGATCCCTATTTTGGAGGATGTGGTCTATCAACTCTTTTAAACATTTTTAGGCCCTTCAATTCCAATTTATGTTCAAATCTATACCTACATAGTTTTTTTTTGTTGTAGTTGATGGCCAGGTATTCAATTAAGCTGCTTTGACAAATGCTTTGCTTTGACAGTTCTCCTGCCAGAAAAAAAGTATTTATGACACTGGGCTTTTGTCTAAACAAAATGTTTTGTAGAATTATACAAAATCAAATGCTTTGAAAGAACATGCTAATGACTATTGGAAATTCAGAAAACATGGTTGACTGGACATAGACTTATATTCTGGTTTGCATGCCATAGTGGTAGTGAACTTATTTTGAGTGTAATACAAGAGTTCCTAAATTATGTCAATGGCATCTCTCTCAGAATGAACTATAAACTCTTCTAAACTTGTGTTAAACACAAACCTTATTTTCACAGATTGTCCAAAAAATATTTTAGTTTTTCCACATTTGCCTTCTATGAATACAAAGTCCAGGAATGTGAGTGATATATTTTGTAGTCCTAACCAGAAAGACACAAGTAGGAAAAAAATTATGCCTGACTAATGTGTTTGAATATACCAAAGACCCAAAGGGTTCTTTTTAATAATCCCAATAGTTGCTCAAGAGTGTTGTCCTGCCTGCGAAACCTTTTGGACACGGGCAAAAAGCCATGTATCATAGCTATATTTTAATGGGTGAAGATGTGTACAGCAGAGTTGTGTTTTACGGCCATCTCATTTCGGCCATCTTGTCTCAATTTTTTTTTTTGTAACTAAATGTTTTTTAATTATAAATGTTTAAACTATAAATGTTTAAATGGGAAATTACATCAGTGATATGATATCAAAAACACATCAGTTTAGGTGGGAACATCTCACTGTATCTTCCTATCAAAAGGCTGCATATTTTGACTTGTAATGTAAACATTGTTTTTGCTTCCTAGATGGATGGCAGATGTTTATCAACTCATGATACTAAACTACTCAATTGATAATTAACTACTTTAAAACAATGCAAACCAACATACTGAATATTGGCAGTTAATCAAACAATGGTCAGCATGTCTTAAGAAAGTAGAAGCATTCAATTTGTCAGACAAGAAAAATTGTAGTCTTGCAACTTAACTTTTTGCCAAGGTTTTGTTTATTTAAACAAAAAGAACTGCATTATTGAAATTAGTTCATTAAAATCAGGTCACATCTTTGGCACAATGTAAACTCAGATGTTTGCAACTTAATAGCATACTACACAGTTACAAAGTAGTGTAGCTTAGCTTGGCTAAATGAAGTGCTGCTGTTCTGTATGTTTTTTTTATATATATATATATAATTTTTCATGCATTTTAAAGAGAACTAATCACAGTTGTCAAAGTGAAAATTTTTAGGAGTTCTCCTTTAATGTTTTAAGTAGTTGCACCAGTTTCTTGGGTCTGGTGTAATGAATGTACTGCTTCTGAAAGTCAGCTAGCTGTCTTGCAGCAAATGATCCAGCAATAAATTGGCTTATTTACAATCTCTGTGGTCAAATCATTAACTTGGATTTTCAAATGAACTTCATTACATCTAGGCCTATATAATGCTTCAGCAATGTTTTTGTCCTAAAGTTGATTGAACAAATACCATAACTTTTATTGTCAATCTTTGCATGATCTATATTACCTTTATTTTGAAAGAGGCTAAAGCCATGCTCATGCTAACCCACTCTCTTTATAGGTTGTTGTGTTTTTACTATGACAGAACGTCAAACAAAGCAAGAATATGTGCAGTAGTGAAACTGTTCTAGAACACAATCATGTTATGAATTCATTATTGCCTAAATCTGCTAAGCAGATTTTAGACTTAAACCGTTTTCTGAACATTAACAATTCCAGAGCCAATGCCTTAGACAGATGGGGTTTGTAAGGCATTCTAAAGCAGCAGCAGTACTTCATTTTGCAAAATCCATTCTATCACATCACATGATTTATCATGTATTCACTATCCTACAGAAATGTTCAAGTATTTATATATATTATTTTTTCTCTTTCTAATGAGCTTTCAGCCCTCAAGCTTTCTAGAATAATTGTAATAATTAATTGTAATTATTTGCAGGCTGGCCTGCAAATAATTACTACACTTGTGGTTTAGTTAGAAGTCAACAAGGTTAGATATTGTTCAGCAAAGTGTAGGATCTATTATGGTAAGCTAATGTAAAAGCAGGATTCGCAAATGTCTGTTTTATGCCTCCTTGAAATGTTTCTTGTTTTCAGTGTTCAGTCATTTTGAGTTTGACCTATTTGAAATCATGTCACTTTTTGTCTGAAAATAGCATGTTCACAAAAATTATTGAAGCTGCACTGTGAAACGTTACAGAGAAGGAAAAACCCCTACACATCTCAATGTTTTGCAGCCATTGAATTTGAACTTGACTTGATTTTCTCAAGTAAAGCCCAGAAAAGGGGGGAAGCGTTCCAAAAACAGCTGAATCTGCCACTCGTGCATCAGCGAACAGCCTTACAGTTGTGGCATTGAGTGTTCTCACTATCGCTTCCTTCAGTATCTACACACTGGCAAACTGTCGAGGTATTTCTTGCGGTGATTGGTTTTGATTTTAGGAAATCAGTTATGATATTGTTGTTTAGACTTGCATGCTTTGCTTAGATAGTGCGAGTTTTAACATTTTTTGATATGTAGTATGTTGTTTTTTTAAAGGATTTTTTTTTTCAATTTGGAGGAAAAAGCTCAGGATTTAGTTAGCCTTACTTTTTTTTAATTGAAACATGAACATTTATTCTGACATTAGCATGAATGTACCACTGCATAGCAATGAAATACTTGTCTAAAAAAGGGTACTTAGAATTACAAAGCAATGCATTCCAGGAATGATGAAAAAATTAAATGCTTCCTTGAACAAATGTATTATGCAAAAATATATCCAACACTTGAATATGAACTTAGATATATTACTTAGGAAAACAAATGTTTTACAAGACTTTTCAGACTGTATTGACTTTCAGTGCCAGACAATGACTATATAAGGTTATTAAAAATTGCTTCTGAATTATTGCTTTAACATCCATCATACTTTGAGAATTTTATTACACTGCAATATAATAAATCAGGTTCTCTGCAGAGATTATTTTCAACCCTAATCTAGGCTATAATAAATGCATCTGTGTCAGATGTACCAAACATGTAGGGTAGCTATAGTGATAATAAACATGATGTAGGACATTACCTGTTTAAGATTTCTGTTCAGAACAGAAAAATCTCAAATTTGCAGTTATGTGGTGAAAGTTTAAGTTCTCAATAACTATCCAGCTATATTAGTATCAAGTTTCAAGTTTGGTTTATTTGTCACATACATAGTCATACACAGTATAACTCGCAGTGAAATGGTTGAGAGTGCTCTGTCCAAACTGAGGAAAAAGAAAATGGGTGCATAGAGAAATATATATTCTATATATGTACAAAAATATATTAACAATGTATGTACAATATATGTATATTATGTTTATATACACAATGTATATGGTTGTGTGTGTATATATGTACACAATGTACAGAATGTACAGATCCATAGTACATCAAAACCTCCCAACACATCACTTTGCTATACCAATTTTGATCATGCAAATTTGTTTATAATCACTTTGTAGTTTGCTAAATTTAATGCTGTTTATGTAAACATCAACTACATTTGTCTGATCTAAGGGAGAGAAACTAGAATTTTTAAGTAGCTTTTGTGGAAACTTGAACATGAAGCCAAGTCTGGGCTGAATGCCTTGTCTTATTTACTGTAACATGCAGAGCATCTAACTTCAAACTTCTAAAATTGACTGATGGCAGTTAGGTTTGTATGCATTTTGATGCTTTTAAAGACAGCATGCATTATCCAAACAAAGTATTGGATATCATTTCTAATTAATGACTAATTTTAATATCTAAATAATATAAAAATTATTTAAATAATAGAAATATTTATTTTTGACTATATAGGCACAATTAGTTTCAGAAGATGTGATAGTACTTATAGTCAATATTTTAGATTTGTACTTGTATTCAATATTTTAGATTTGTACTTGTATTCAATATTTAAGGTACTTGCAAATTCATTCTATTTTTATTTTTAATAGTATAAATGGATTTCCTTCATACTGGACCCAGGGTTTTATTGCAGGTACTTATCAGGGTTTTATTGCAGGTACTTATCAGGGTTTTATTGCAGGTACTTTTTCCTGTACACCATAAAATCTGCATCTGACATTGTCTGGCATTGTCTGAATGTTCTATCTGAAAAGGAATCTTTATTTCTATACCACTGAGTCCATTTAATCAGATGCACTTGGAAGCATTTAATATTATAAAAATAAGCTTGGGGATATTTAGGTAGGAGTTTGTAAAGGCAAATCAGTAATGCCATTGTCTTTTTCATGTAAAGCATATTTAACTTTGTCTTCTTTTTGTGCTCAGGACTTGTCCCATTTAATTTTATTTATTTATTTTTTTTATGTTCAGGGTTGCAAACGTAGCTGAGGGAAAGATTTAGAGAAGTAATGAATTCATGAATGAGCCCACCAGCATTTTAATTGGACTTTTAAAGCTACTACTTTATTCTCACACTGCATCTTTATTTGCATGAAGATAAACTGCCATATAATGATTCAGTGCCTGAAACTGATATCTTAAATAGCCCTGAGGGGCTACAGATTTTGTTTTTAAATATCACTGCTCTAATTGCAAGAAGTCCCAAAAGCCAAAATGTATGTTAAAGCCCATTTATTATAGTTTTTGAAAGCTAAAATGAATGACTGCTTTAAAGTCTTAAAACTTGGGTAATAAACGAGGCTTTATATTATACAGATTTACAAAGGTCACATGAAATTACAAGATATAAGGCAAGCACCCTTTCCTATTAAAATGTGGAGGAAAATCTTTATGGGGTATTTATTACTGCCTAACTGTCATGATCATCTTGTGTGTGGAATTTCCTGTGTTGTAAACCATGGTCTTGCAGGAATTATTAAAATGATGTGCAGGACCTGCAATTAAGCACACAACTTTTAGGCCCCCTCTTTCCTCATTTTTAATTAATTTAATTTCAGTAATCATATGAATGAGTGCCTTGTTTACTTTTATGAAATCATTCATTACTCATAAAAACATCTGAGGGTGGTTGTTTTTTTTGGGGGGGGGACGTTGCAGACAAAAACAGAAAGTATATCACTGATTCCAATTTGCAAATGTGGCTGATTTAGTTGTTAAAATAAATTAAAAAAAACAAGACTTGGGCTTCATTTTGCTCTTCATTTACGTTTTTGGTTTCTCTAAACATCCTTTTTTATCGTAAAAACATTTTTACTGTTTTATTGATATTCCAAAAAGCAAATATGAAACATTATACTTACAAAATATGAAAAATTAAATTTCAATATGCAAAAACCATTGAAATTTAGAGAAAAGATAAACATCGGAAATTACAAAGACATTTCAATAACTTATCAGTCATTTGATGAGTTAACTTCAAGAGGTATTTATTTATTTATTTATTTATTTTTATTTTACCAAACCAAGTCCTCTATTGTTTAATTAAGAAGAATATTAAGATTATTTTATTATGAAGAGACCATTATCATTACCATTTTTTATATATATAAACTACAATTTAGAGATTTATAGAAGTGTTTTCTTTGAGGAATCTAAAAGAAGATTGCAGTAGTGGGTTGGTTCATCCCTGAATTCATTGTTTTCTTTTTCTTCCTTGTTGAGGCTTTTTTTTTCACACTGCAGTTGGACTTCGGTATGTCCTGTTGAACTCTGATGTTGAAACATATCTCCAGATTATTTGATTGTTACTATTTGTCTTATTCTCTGACCCTAATTTTAATTGGGTGTAGAAAATGACTTAATGGAGTTGCAGTGTCTAAACTTGGCTAACCCACAATTCCTATTACACTTTGTAGTTCACCGGTGCCATATGATTTCCTTTTGCAGTGTGTTTATGTATTTGATTATTCAAATATTCCAAATGCCAAATATTCCAAAACAGCATATCATAGGGACAGTTTAGGTAGTCATTAATGGTTTTCTTTTTTGTTGTACAGCTTTTATTGATGTTACTGTAGACCATTCTAGTCATCTGTTTTTTCTCTGCTGTGCAGATTAAGGAACGCGAATGGGCTGACTGCGGCCGATCTGGCCCGTGCACAGGGATTCCAGGAGTGTGCTCACCTCCTCTCAAATGCAGAGAATCAGCTGAAACAGCTAAATGGGTTTGGCCATAATGGAACTGACCTCGCCCACGTTCAAGGACAGAGCCTCCTTAACAGGGTAGCCAACAGGAAGAGGCATTATGACTGTTCTGAGATGAATCACATTAAGAAAACAAGAACTGACAGTAAGTAGGTTTTGTGAAGTTAACACTGACACTGGGCTTGTATTCTACTTTAGTTCAAAATATATTGTGTGTGTACCTAATTTCTAAATGTTACCATTTCAGACATGGATTTTGCTGCAAAAATGCTCAATGGAATGGGGGAGGAGCTTGAGTGTATGCATGTGGAATCTGCCACAGACAACCAATCAGGTTGGACTGAACGTTTTCTGTGTCTACTTATAATGAGCATTATGGTAACATGTTTGTCCTGGAGAGTTATTCTCCCATCTGACATACTGGAGCCCATATTGGGGTATTCATGCCTGTTCCCTGACATTGCACAAAATTTGTGTTTGAACGCAAGTGTCTATTTAAACTTGCTTCATTTGTATGTATTTTTCATGGAATTTGTTATGCACCTTTCAGTCTGTAGCTCATGTCGTAAACAGTTTGTGTTAGCCAACGTGTAGCCCTTTTATTGGTTGGTTTTTGACCACAACACTGTGGCTGTCTAAGTGGTTTTGGGTGACGGACCACTTATGCAAACAGGGACACTGGGACCTACAAAAACCCCAGCAACACTGCCATACTTGATGATAAACTTACACTAATAATGAACAAATAATGTTCACACTCATGAGCAAAGGAAAGGGAGGCCGATGAACGGTGCATATCCACAGATTGGCTGTCGTCAGTAATTGTTTGCTTATAAAATTGGACGTGATGAGCTGGAGGATTACTAACACAAATTGTGCATGGGAACTGACCCCTGTTCACCTGCAAAGTGTTTCTATTAGATAACAGTTTCCAATAAAGTTTGTAGTGAGTGTATAAAATGGAGTGAACACAGTTGCATCTATTTGTTTTGCACTATTTTTTCCTGCATTCCAGCTGACTTCCAGAATTCAGTATTGAATATTATAGTAAACAAAGACACACTGATACAGAGATCAGTGTATGAATGGATAACAGACTTCTTATTTGGAATAAAACTGTTCTTGAAGTTGAAGATATTTGGAAAAATGAAGCTCAGTCAAGCAGTGAACTGGGAAAGCCACATTTTCTGTTTCTTTGTATAGTACAGCATCAACATGATCATAGTACCATGAATGAAATCAACCTACAATCAATATACATTTATGTTGCCAAAACTATGTTGTGTAAGCAATCAATTAGAAACAATTAATCAATTGGAAATTTTGGTTTTGTTGGTCAAACTAATGTATATGGACATTTGTGTAAAACATCAAACAAGAGAATTTGTGCAAACAGGAGAATGCAGCATGTTCACAGAATGTACAAATCTTTATGGTTCTGTGTGAAATGTTTTCTTACACACTGTAAAGAAATAATCATTTTCTTTTTTATTCTGAGCATACATTAAAAAATACATATTACAAAAGCAAAAACTGATCTGGTGCCAAATTTAAAATGCTGTGTTCCAAAATTCTTCTGATGTGCTCATTTAGCTTGCATTGCACATTTAGAAAGGCTGGCTAGCTCTCTCTTACCTGTGTTGTTTTGAATGACAGATGGCACCATAGAAACAGCCGTAGGTTTGACAAACGGTCACGTACACCAGGGAAGTTTCGCTGAGGACACCATCGCCACAAACGGGCACTGCCACATTCCAGAGTCACCCACGGCCGAGCCCCGCAGCGACATGTGTGGCTCACTGCATCTCGGCGGGAGTCCCAGCAGCTGTGCCACTCACAGGCCCTCCTGGGGTGCGTTCGCCTCAGACTCCGGCGAACACCTGCGCTACGGATATTATCACGGCTTTGGGGACACGGCCGAAGACCTGGAAGATGCGAGTAGCTACCACGAGCACAACACAACCGTGGGGGTTGAGCAGCACTATGACCAGGAGGTCATGAGTGCCATGCAGCTGTTTCATGGCTCTTGAAGCTGTGCTCACATGTCAACAGCCTGTTTGCGTAGAGGTGGTCGTGTTTTGTATTAGCCACCAGCCGCCTTAAAATGAACAGTTTACCTTGAGTCCGCTATCGCACCTTAACACCAGCCAGTTTTAAAAAAAAGAAACAAAAAAAGAAAGTTCCTCAAATTGAATTATGGTGGAAACCTTTGTACCAAAGGGGGAAAAATATTTGGTTTTGTATCTGACTTTTCTGAATTCTTTATGGTATGTTTATATGATAGCATAGCTGATGAAACGTGACTGTGGTTGATTTGTTTTTAGGTATGGCATGTTCTTTGTTTATCTTTTCTCCCCAGAAGAGTACAAAGACTTAACTGAACTGTCTACGTTTGTATGATTCGATTATTTGTGGGTTGTTGCATTGACTGTTGGACATTTGATTGTAGGCTTTGTGCCAGTATTTCTTTCCACAAAGTTTGGCACTGATGTTAAAGGAAATTTTCATATGCTTTTGGTTCACTTGTTACTTTTCACATCTTTCTTGGGAAAATGTGTTGAATGGGTTATGTAAAGTTGATTCTGACTGTAAACAATTATTTGTTTTTGAGAACGTTGACTGATTTGACATTCCTTTGATGACTTTTTGTGTTGTAATATAATAAATGAGACAATTCATTCCTGTCATCTTTTTATTCAGCTTTGTTTAATTGTAGTTACTGCTCTAGTTAAAAATTCGTAGTTCAGAATGCGTTATACTATATATATTTATTACATATATTGCTCTTTGGGAGATGTGTATTTAGGACTGAACTCAGTGGTCACACCATTTAAGTTATAACACATCCTGCATAGTGTATTGTTTATGGTCTGTAGAATTGAACACAGATTTTCAGTCTACATGCAATAGGAGTCTGGTCTAATTTAAAAGTTGGGCTGTACTGTTCCCCTACAGAGGTCACTGCTGCCCATGCGTTTTAGAGAAGTAAACAAAGGCTGAAACTATTATTCCTAAGAGTAGATCTGCCGCCCCACAAAGCCTCACGTGTCCGGACACACGCTCGTCATCTGTCATCTCCGTCGACCTTCACTGCAATGCCTATTGCGTCACTTAAACCCCACCTACATGTACGGGGCTTCCACTTTGCGTATTAATTTAGGGGGGAATAATGCGATAACCATGCGAAATTGGTGTATAATGGTATGATATGAATACGTTCAGTGTAACACCCAAGTTACGTGAAATCACAAAACAAAGCATAATGTCAAAAAATCGTTTAATGTACTCTCACAGAGGGACAGAGAAAGTACACAAAGCGAAATGATTATCATACTCTCCTACAGACATGGTATCGTCTGTAATTCCGTGTTGAAGTCTTCGTAGCAGATTCTAAACATTGGTTGGTGTCCGCTGGCCGAAGGAGTGAATTTATAAAGAGGGGTTGTTTTTTTTTCTTTTTCTTTTTTTTTCTTTCTTTTTTTTAAAAATATCATTTATTTTATAGTAAACGTTTAATAAATAATCATACCGTTGATAAATTATAGTGATGTCTACTCCGGCACGAAGAAGGCTCATGAGGGATTTTAAAAGGTGTTTGAAATAACTATCAGGAAAGCTTCTGTGTACTGCGATCGGTTCAATGCTAGGCTGACTTGTTCGGTCAAATTGTCCGGTTTTGTTGCTTTTGATTGGTTACTTATGTAGATAAATAGGATAATGAAAACAAGAATAGCCTGAAGGAAGATCAGTTTTAGCGGCAGGGCGTCAGTAGTAAATTCAATAACTGGTTTGAGTTTTAATTGGCTTTGCGTCCAGTTAGCGTCTGAATTGAATGTGACTTCGGGTTTTTGCTTGTCAAGTCCTATGCTGTCGATGTTTTAGCTGACATCACCCATTACTGACTTTTTGGCTTTTTTAGACTTCAAGAGGATCCTCCGGCCGGTGTCAGTGGTGCCCCATCAGAGAACAACATCATGGTCTGGAACGCAGTAATATTCGGGTAAGACGCTTACCCGATTATCAACTAAATTATGTTTGGTCCTATGTTTTGCTGTTCTGTTTGCCCGTATGACTTTACTTCGTTGCGCACAACAGTACTGAATACTCTGATCAGAACTTTCTTTGAAAAGTGAATCCCAAGGCCTAGACATTTCATGATTTTGTGAGATGCATTTATCAGGTTACTGTTAATAATAAGTGTCATTTTCTGACCTGTCCGTGCTAATTGTAATGGCGTGTTTGTTTGTTTGTTTGTTTTTTGTTTTTGTTTTTGTTTTCAGACCAGAAGGGACTCCCTTTGAAGATGGTAACTATTTGTCGAGAAATGTCACAACTTCTGTTGATACCACTGGCATACTGCATTCCTGTTAATAGTTTGTATCTGTATTTCACTATAATTTTGCAGGTACCTTTAAGTTGACTGTAGAATTTACAGAAGAATACCCCAATAAACCACCCACAGTTAGATTTATTTCAAAAATGTTTCATCCAAATGGTATAGTCACTTTTTTTTCCTATTAACAATGTGGCTTCTTTGTTGTTCCACATGCTATTTAAAATTTACACTCGGATTTATAAAAGTTTTTGGAATGAAAATAACATTTAAGATAATCAGTTTAAAAGAGCTTTCCTAAAAGGTGCCAGTTACTTCTGGGCTTGATTCTCTTTGTTGTATCAGTATACGCAGATGGAAGTATATGTCTTGATATTCTTCAAAATCGCTGGAGTCCGACATACGATGTTTCATCCATTCTCACCTCCATCCAGGTAAACCATTCCAGCAATGATATCTTATATCAACATGGAAGTCAGCAGACCCAAAGGTCTTTCATTCAAATGAGCATTATTATTAATGATCCCCCTGTAATTGTGTTTGTAGTCTTTGCTTGACGAACCAAACCCCAACAGTCCGGCCAATAGCCAAGCGGCACAGCTCTATCAGGAGAACAAGCGGGAGTATGAGAAGCGTGTGTCTGCCATCGTTGAGCAGAGCTGGCGGGACAGTCGACCCCTCACTGAAGAATGTAGAACTTTGTGTGATTCTAGTTTAACTGAGTGAATTGTGAAGCATCTTTTTCATTATGTCATCTCCTCTTCTTTTCTTTCCAACTTTGACTCTGTCTACCCCTCACCCCTGGTACTCTGCTAATATGCACTTTATTCTCCTTCCTTATCCACCCTGCCCCCACTCCACTTTACTCAGCAATGTCTTGTTTTGCCTTGACCACCTGGCCACTCTGTTCATGAAATAACCAAATAGGATGGGTGGCCTGTTGCTATGGAAACCTTGACTAAACTATGATACATACAAAGGCCTTTACTAAAAAAACGACAGAAGTGGAGTAAAACTCCTTTGCACTGACAGTGTGCAAGCTTGACACTGAAGCATTTTTCTGTGCCTGATTTGGAAGTGACATATGATCGTACACACCTTCTTTTGCTGTACTGTGTACTCTTATATGCCTGGAAGTGTGATTTTTATAATCCTTGACGTGTGGTCTGTTTGCTGGTCATGTACCATATTGTAACAATATAACTAAGTTCCCATTAAATATCTGTGTAGATTCAATTTTGGTTTGCTAGCTGTGACTCTTCATGAAGTGAGCAGTGTTTATTTGAAGGAATTGTTTGGTATTTTATCCATAAAACCCAACTGCACTTAGCCAAGAAGCCCTTCAGCACTGATCTAATCACTGGTTTGGTAGAACTTACAAGCCCATTCAGGGATCAGAGCTTGAGAGTCATACACTGTACAGTCAGCAGTGTGAACAAAGCAGTACAAGAAGAACTGAGAATGTATCTTTGTTTTATTAGCAATGATGAGATCTGTAATCAAACACATGATCTTCACTTGCTGTGAGTGCCTTCACAAATCAATACTTCTGACAACCATACTGCTCACATGACAACAGACAGACAAACTCATATGTGTGACATCCAAGTGTGGATGAAATACTTTGAGGACAACACTGCCATGTCTTGGAGCCATCAACTCAAAAGGCTGAGTTTAAGGCTTTTAGTGCTACTTTCTAGGTGAAAAACTCACGAAACTTCATAGTGAGGTGACAAATTGACACATACTACACAATAAAAGGAGTTGTGTTAAATATATCAAATAAATAAAAAATATTGACATTTCTGTGCAGTTCAACAGGTACACAGCTACCTGTTATATGCCCTCTCCTTTTTGGACTTTTCCAAGGCTTTGTCCATTGTTTTCTCTGTGTCCCCCCGGCATTTTGGGCAATACCACTTTCCTTTAGGCTTGTGATTAAGCCCAACACAGGAGAAATGGAACCACTCGATGGGACATTCATCATTGTCGCAGCCAATCATCTCGCCATAAGACACCTGCTCACAGAGACAGTAGGTAGGCTCATTGGGGTCAATGGGCAGGTCTGCTGGTGAGGCTTCCCTTTCTTGTTTGGCTTTAGACCTCTTCTTCTTCTTCGAGGCCTTGGCCCTCTTTTCCCGGGCTGTGCTGCCTCCCACTTCGTCATGATGGCCAACAGAGGCGTTTTCTCTGTTGTCGTTGCTGCTGGCCTTCTGTCGCCTTGAGCGCTTGTTGCCCGCTGTATGTCTGTCGACCGAGCCCAGGACCTCTTCCCTCCGCTTCTCCTCGTCCCGTCTTTTGCCAGGGATAGTGGCGGCCGTCGAGGCGGCAGACGGCACACCCTCGTGAGGCCCATGACAGGCCTCCGGGATCTCGGTGAAACTGTCCACTTGCCGGCTGCGGTTTTCCACCAGCTCTACCATCTGGGTGGCCAACTGGATCTTCTCATCGCCCAGCTCCTGGCTTCGGATCAAGGCTCGCTGGATGCAATGTAGTAGACGACGACGCTGGATAGGGTCCTCTTCCCGTCTGTGCTTCTGGTAAGCTTCATCTAGCTCTTTAAGGATTTCTGGAAGGGAAAACCATGCATGACAAGACATCTTCAGTTTCTAAGTGAATGTCATTTATTTGAATTAATAATTAGGACAAAGTATTCGAGTATGTGGGGACATGACTATTTCAGTTCAGTTTGACATTTCACTTTAAGCTCAAAGACCCGTAGGGTAAACACAATGAATAGTCCCACCTTCCTACATGTTAAAGCAAATCACTGCTTAGCTACATAACACAGACCCACCCTCTTTAACGTTAGGATACCAACCGATGTGCCCAAACTCGCCCTAATGCGTGTGGAATAGGCGTGCAAAAGGAGAACTGACAGTTTAAAGTCCAATTCCTGCTCCTTTACGCAAGAGGTGCTCGCCCCCACTCGCGTTTGTTATCCAATCAAAAACCGATGAAGGTGGAGTCTGTTGACTATGAAAATAAAAATCCATTAGAAGCGTACGTTTCATGTCCATTTCTACCAAACAGTATTCAATGAGCTGACGCACCTTTCCTTAAAACATTAGCAGAAAACACGTAAAATACTGGTTGAGTTATGAAGGAGCAATTTATGTGCAAGCATACTCCGCAAAGTTGATTTTATTGTGGCATGGTGTTCGTATACGACGGGATCCGACAACATATGACATGGTTACAACATTCCATTTAGGGAACAGTCAATGCGCCGAGTCAGTATAAACATGGGTTAGTAAAAAAACAAAAACAAACAAAATAAACATTGAGATGTATCTGGATGCCGCGAACAGTTTCCTTTACAAAACAGATTTAATGTAATAGTGTAGAACAGTTCTCTGACTGTTGTAAAGTATGTTTTTTTTAAGTATAAACATGACGACAGCAGAAGAGAGTACAACTGCGAAACTGACAATACAATTACATTTGTGAATCAAACACGATTTATTTCAAATTCGCGGACAAAAGACGTCTATGGTGTACGCTGAAAACGACCGAAAACAAAGTGGAAAGAGCCGAAGTAGCGAATCGCCATTCTACAAATCGTGTGCCATATAACCATTGACGATACCTTTGACGATACCTTTGAATGAATGCTAGAATACTCTTGTTCATATTTAACAGCAACGGCAACCACACCGAATAAAAACAGTACTACGAATCAATACTGAATTGTTGTAGAAGCTTCTAATGGAAAGCAATAATCTATTGTGTTCACTCTGCGGTTAAATCCTAACGCGCAATGTGATTCCCAATTATTATATCAAAAACATTCCTTTCACAACAAAATTAAAACAGATCATTAACCGAAGGAATGTGTTACCTTGATATTTAGAGTCGATTTCTCTCATAAGGGACACATTTCTTTGTAGGTCGAACGGCAATGATTCGACCAAGTCCAAATATTCTACTACATAGTTGGTAACGTGTAGTGGGTCCCAGTTTGCGGTATTTAGCATTTTAACTCCGACTATTCACTTTAGATGCATGGAACAAGTCCATTAATCGATAAAAAACGCAATAAAAACGCATTCGTAATGTCCGATAGATTATCCTAAAGCACGCAACACTAGACCACCCTAGAAGCATCCAACAGAACTTAAAGCGAAAAATGTGATTCGTAAAATGACCAAACCAGTAAACGCATTAAACAGGAAAACCCGTTTGAAACATTTATGTCGTTGTCCGTTTAATAGTGAGAATTTCCCTGTGTCGCATTACTTGATCCCAACGTGGAGCTCCTCCGGGTAGTTTCAAACACTTAGGGAACAGTCTAGCTGTTTAAGCGCATGCGTCAGCGTAGCAGAAGGACGATCACTCCCCGACTTTGTGCTGAGTCCCTATGAGCAGTTGGATGTAACGTTTTGATATTTTGGTCAATTAATGGCTGTGCCGTTGCCTATTTTTAGTTGTCAATGTAAGAAAATATTGCTGTTGTATGAACTCCGCTTTATGATCAAAGAGGATACTGCGGCAAAGTTAATTTTGAACCAATAAATTGTAGTCGAATTTGTGTACATAGATTGGATCGTGACTTTGTTTTCAGAAAGTGTCTGAGCCTGAAGCGAATATGAAATGTCAGTTTTATAAAAGGCTTAGTTGTGTATTTTGTATAACGGATGTCTTACTTTTGCAACCGTGTATAAATGCCACACAAGCGTTGTACAATTTGGTTTCAAGCCTAGTTGAAAATGAGCCAATGAGATTTGAGCAGGTGGGGTGTCCGTTCAACGTCACAACTAGTTGGCCAATAAGGCTTAAGTAGGTGGGGCTTTCATTTCACATTGCATCTACCTCGTTCCTCTTGTAAAACAAATCTACGAGACTAACATACGGAGGGACTGTGATGTGTTGGAAAAACAGAAACCAATGGACTGAGTAAAAGTGCTCTACGTTACAACTCTATTTCACGTTCGATGAATCACTGCGATTTATCATGACAAAGTGCTTTACCATTTGTTTTATAATGAGTGTCCTTCGCCCCCGGCAAGCTTCACTGTATTCGGCCATCTTGACGCTCCGTTAATAACTAGCTGTACACGCTAGCTGAGCTGCCACCGCCTTCTATCCCTTCACACCACCAGTGTCACTTCGTATGTTCGGCACATTGCAACATTGGACGGACGCTAAAAATTACGACAGTAAAATCGAAAATGAAGAGGAGATTCAGTACTCATCGCTCAGTGCGACTCTTCGTGTTATAAACGGCCAGAATACGCTCTAGCTAATATGAAAAAAGGTGAATGCTTTTGAAAATGGCAAGATGTTATAGAACGTGCTACAAATATTTTGATCTATGATCAGGAGTATGTTTAAGCAACCATGAGGCCTTGTTTGACACTTGTAAGATACGCCAACTCGCTGCGTCCGAACTGCAGACTGAACGTTAGTAGCGAACTGTGCAGAACACGAAAGGCAACCTCACGGACGGTGTGCTCAGAGACGAGGAAAAGATGGATCAAACCAGCAGGCTTTGACACTGGTATAAAGACGTTCAACAGCCTCACGAAACAGAAGGAGCCTTTGTTGTTGGCCCGGGAGGGAATAGCAACGTGGTAAGGCAACGTAAAGTTGTCCTGACATGCACACTGTAATGATTTTAGTTTGTTTTTAGTTTAACATGATCTTCTGTTGATATGTGCAGGTATAGTTGTGGACCCACAGTGTATGATGATTCCCACCTCGGCCATGCATGGTAAACCTGTGCAAAAGAACTGAAACTAATGATGATTAGTGTAACTAATGATTGTGGTTAGTGTTTTCTCACCTTGTTTCAACAGCCTGATTCAGTTGTGGCAAATACTGAGATGTTCGTGAACATTTTGTAGGCATTATCCAGTGTTTTCTTGAGCTGGGTTTGTTGTGCCTGCCTTATCTCTTTACTTTTGTTTCTCATATTAAGCTCTTATGTCAGATTTGACATTCTGCAAAGGATTTTAACCAGGCTGTTTGGAATAAATGTAACGCATGTCATGGTCATCACTGACATCGATGATAAGATCATAAAGAGAGGCCTTGAGGCAAGTGCATTTCAACTGATATATTTGTTTCAGCAATAACTACTGTTGATTGTCATTCAGAAGTATAGACTATAAATTGTAGTATATTAAATGTAAAGTCATACATCATGACTCTGTGGAATGTTTGCAATTCAGTTTATTCTTGTGTTCTCCACAGGAGAACATCTCACCATTTGTAATTGCCAGGATGTATGAAGAGGAGTTTAAGAAGGACATGCTGGCACTGAAGGTTTAACACCACCCGCAGCCACACACATGTATGTCTCATATTCGTGTTGTCCTGTATTTACAGTTACATTGCTCATTGATTGTGTTGGCTAGGTGCTTCCTCCATTTGCGTACATGAGAGTCACGGAGAACATACCTGGCATTGTGGCCTTTATTGAACGCATCATCAGGAATGGCCATGCTTATACCACGGGTCAAGGTTAGCCCAGGTTCCTTCTGTGCTAGATCTCAAAGCACCAAACATTCAGTGAGCTGCAAGTGCTTCAACCTCATGCATGTCCTTTGACACAGGGGATGTTTACTTTGATACACAATCCATCGGTAGTCGATATGGCAAGCTTGTGAACTTGAGTGGTGCTGGGGAACTTGGGGAACCAGGTACCTATATCTAATACGCATACACACATGCCAATAACGTCCTTATTCAAATGTTCCACTAAATTTAGCTATGCTTGATTTTTCCTCTCCCTCTGTTTCCTTAAATTTAAAATTTCTAAAATAGTATATTTCCACTAAGCATTATTATTATTCCTTTCATATAAAATGTTGCAGTAACAGTGCTTTTGTAGTGATGGTGTACGGATATATCCTGTTATGTGATGTACAATGGGTTGTTTCTCAGGGGGCGGGGCTAAAAAGGACCTGCGAGACTTCGTGCTGTGGAAAGCCTCTAAGCCACTGGAGCCTTACTGGGAGTCTCCGTGGGGGAGGGGAAGACCTGGCTGGCACATCGAATGCTCCACAATTGCAAGGTGAGCATGCCTTTTACTTCCTCCTGAGCTTTATTGCCAGTCTGCTGAGATGCCTGAACGCTCATTCTTCAGCAGCTGGCCCTGCCCAGTGGATGGTGAGGTCATTTGGAACATGTTTTATTTTACATTGTGTTAGATGGTCTTGTCTTGACGCCTGCAGTCTGACCTCACAGCATGGTTTCGCAGTCATGCTTCAGGTGTGGGCTCCTCAGCTCTCGGGCCTAGATGCAGATGCGCCCTGGAGTTGAAGCTGGCTCTGCTACAGCTGAATCTATAATAGCACTGCATTCTTTGCATTGTTTTCATTACACTGCTAAGCCTTTTGGTTAGGGGGAGTCCATGTCAGGTAACACTGGACGCTATATGTGATTGTTGCCATTTTTTGTTCGGCTGTTTTTCATTAACTACCGATAATTTTATCACTGTAACTCACAATACTTAATAGCACTTAGCACTTAAATATAAAAGCAACAACTTAAAACACAAAATACTGCATGTGAAATGACACATATGTAACAGTTAGCTAAATAGCATTTGATGTGTTATGCTCACATTGAGTTTTATGGCACTTTTTATATCTATAACTGTGGCAGCTTCTTTTTGTCAGCTGAGATGGCTGTCAGCACCACTTCATACCTAACTGTCATTTTTGGTGTGACCCTGCTCTTTTCTGTAGCTCTGTCTTTGGTAGCCAGCTGGACATCCACTCAGGAGGCATAGACCTGGCCTTCCCTCATCATGAGAACGAGATTGCTCAGTGCGAGGCATACCACAAGTGTGACCAGTGGGGGAATTACTTCCTGCACTCAGGTAAGCAATGTAGCAGTAGGACGGTTCTTCTCAGGGTTTGTGTAGTAGTATGGAACCTCACTCCTCAAATGCTGTTGAAAGTCCTGTTGTCTGTTGCATAGCTGCATCTGTTTAGGTGGTTATTTGTAAACTCGTAGCATTCATGTTAAAGCCAGAAATGTAGCTAAGTCATTGCATTTATTTCATTTTCACTTTAATCTTTTTTAGGGCACCTTCATTTGAAAGGCAGTACAGAAAAAATGTCAAAGTCATTGAGAAATTATATTACAATAAAGGTAAAGATCTCTTGAGTTCACTACATGCATTGATATATATGTGCTACCAAGGTACCTTAGTTACTCTAAAATTAATACAATTATTTAGTGCTGTACCAGGTTTTATCTGTGTACAGTAAACCTGTCATAATAGTGATTGTCAGTTTATACTTTTATGACTTTCTCGTTGTCTCTCTGTCACTCTCTCTCATGTAGGACTTCTTAAAGTCCTACACTGCCAATGAGTTTAGGCTGTTCTGCCTTTTAACCAAATACAGATCAGGTAAGCCTCAATTGCACATGACGGATACAAATAACAGATCAGCTCAGCTATAGAAGCTTCAGACTCCCAGGTCTAGAAAAATCAACTTCTTAATCAGAGCTAAAAAAGGAGCAGCGAGCAGATTTCCTGGACTCTCACGCAGTGTCACAGAGCTGCTTTCTCCACCGCCTCCTCCCATAGCAATCGACTACAGCGCTGCCAGCATGAACGAGGCTCAGTCCACGCTGGCCTCCCTTTCTGCCTTCATGCACAGCACCCAGGCCTACATACAAGGCCACCTACAGTGCCAGCCCGTGCAGGAGGCCTTCCTGTGGGAAAGGTAAGGCTGCTGTATTGAACGTGCCTCACTCTGTGGAACTCAAAGTACTTTCCCTTCATGTTTCCCAACGTTTTGCTGTGCTATGCTCAGGCTAGCGGCCACGCGGACCAACGTCCGCGCGGGGCTTGCAGATGACTTTGACACACCAAAGGCGATGGATGCGATCATGAGCCTTGTTCACCACAGCAACTGTCAGCTTCAGCCTGTTTCCAAGGTAACCACATATGGGGCAGATATACTTGACCTGCTTTAAAAGATGTCCTGCCGTTTGGGTTTTGCAAGTGCTTAACACAAGCTTATTTCGGGTCTGTCTCCAGCATTGAAAATTTTCACAGTGAGAGAGAGTCTGTGCAAGGCCATACACTCACCAACCACTTTAATAGAAATACCCATCTTCTCCCTGTACTCACTAGCAACTTTAGTTGGTGCACCTTTTTTATAAATTTATTTTATCAGTGTGAAAAGAGTGTGGACGGATGTTATTTGGATGGAGGCTATATAACGCCTCATTAACACTGATGTTATAGAAGTATTCTGGTTGCTGTTGAGCTGGTTTATCAAGCAGGGCTACTGGCATTTTTACATGTCACTGTCACTACTGGTTTGAGTGTTGTGCACTAAAAACATATCCAGCAATCGACCACTCATGAAAGGCAACATGATGGCCTGTACTAACATTAATGTTGCTAATAAGGATAAGCTGCTAATGACATCAGGTTAATAGGTGGAAACTAACTTCCATTAATTATAAGCAATGTTTGTCTGTTTGGTCTGCTGTTGTGAGAGCCAAGATTAAAGGTCCCGCAGATCCCATGTACATTACCGCTTATTAAACATCGTAAACAAAAGCTTAATGCTTGTTTTCAGTATACTCTGTAAGTTAATGTCTCTTCCTATCTCTTTAAAGGCTGATGGAATCTCTCGAAGCCCAGCTGTCTTTGGTGCAGTACTGTCTTATATTAGCAATTTCATGGATGTCCTTGGAGTCGATCTGCTGGACAGAAAGGTCAGACATCATTGTTGCTTTCAGTTAAACTCCTCGTCTGTGGTTATTATGTAAACATGGTAGTTGGGAAGAATTATTATACTTTGATGTAAGGTATGTCAAGTTAAATTTAGATGATTTTGGGCAAATATACCTTCTGCTGCATGGCAAAAACAGATGGTTAACACGGTGAGTTATTGTCATCATGCAGGCAGCACAGGTGTCCTGATTTACAAATCCAGAGTTTTATTTCACCCACCCTATTTCAACTCAGCTGTACATACAGATACACATGTTCATGTATATACTATTATTTCTTACTTACAGAATAATTTGTCTTGTAATATTCCATCGTTGTTGTTTGTCTAATATACATCACCAACTAAAATCTTACATGGCCATTAAAAAAAAACAAAAAACTTATTGTTACTGAATCAGTTTAACATGCTCCAAAATCATAAACTCAAAACCTCAAAAAACTCAAAATGTTCCCACTGATGTTCTACCTCAGGTTAGGTTCGTCTGTACCATCATTAGGGTTTATTCATGACTTTCTCTTCTCCTGCAGGAGTCTCATGCTGCTGACTCATCCGGCGTCCTCCACAATGTGGTGGAGCAGCTGGTGCGTTTCCGTAGTGAGGTGCGAAACTTCACCCTCTCGGTGGAGGACCGATCCCCTCAGGACCTTCAAGCCAGTGCCTCACCCCAGAGGCAGAAGCCCAGGCCAGACAGAGCTCCCTTACTGCAGGCCTGCGATGCCCTAAGGAAAGATCTGATGCCCTTGGGAGTCCAGATTAGAGTAAGACTTCCTTTTACCTTAGTAAGCAGGACAGAAGTTGAAAGAAAAGATTTTGTTGATCTAAGCATCTTTTTCGATGGACGACCCATTTAAAGTTTTTTCCTTTTACGGAATTCTACACAGACATGCTGAATGTTCTGTGATTCTGAAAAAGGGTTTTGAGAGGATGCTGTTAATGTTATTCACTTTTATCTTTACCTTCAGTTTGTGGTACCCTTGGTACCTATCTTCTATCAGACACGTTTTCCTAAATGAGACACATGGAATATGAGAAATGTGTTTTAAAGGTTTCATAGTCAACTTTGTATTTCTTTCTCACTGCATATATGCTGAGTCATGAATGAAATATAGTTCCCCAAAGATATGATGCTGTATTTTACATAAGACTTCAGCAGACCACAGTGCAAGCAGACAAGAAATACAGACAGTGCAACAGTGCAACTGGAAAATAAATCCAATAATCTACACAATAAACCATATGCTGCACTATACAATAAAATATACAACTTGATTAAACAATAATTAAGCCAAACAAGTATTTAAGTTAGAATATAACTTTCTTTGCAGTTTCTTTGCATAGTGCACTGTTTAAGAATGGTGCATGTTTGCAAGTGTTCAGTGACGAGACATATTGCTGGATTCTGTCACGTATGTCTTCTGATTATAGGACAGAGGGACCACGTCTACATGGGAGATTACACAGCAACCCAGAGACAACAGAGACAAGGACAGCTAGACTTTCTCTGAGCCTAGCATGGACTGCTGCACCAGACCAGTCTTGACCAACTTTTTTGTTAACTAGACTTTTATTTTGGAAGATCAAAAATCACTTTGTGACGGTCTTCTAGTGAGATCTGACCTGAAATAGTGAGCGTGCGTTCTTTCTGCAATATCACAGTGCTCTCTCTCTCTCTCTCTCTCTTTTATATATTATATATATATATATATATATATATATATATATATATATATATATATATATATATATATATATATATATATATATAATGTGCCCACAATGACACTGGAGCAGAAACGTTTTGTCAGAAAGGGGCTGAAATATAAAGCTGTTCTGTTGTCATCTGACTGACTTATTCATGATTGTCATTGTCTTAACATTTCCTAAACAAGCACAGGCTAATTAAGAGTCAAGAACATATATTGAAATTTTTTTGAGGGGGGTGGTTAAACAATGTTATCCACGATTTTTTCATGACTCTCACTCCTCCATTCCTCTTCAGTTTTCCCGGACAGAAAGAACTGCACGCAGCCACTGGCAATTTGAATTAAACTACAGATTTTCATCATCACATCAGTGTGCTTTGTCATATGTGCGACAAGTCACCCATGTGACGACACCGACCGGCTTTAGGTTGCACAATTTTTGAGTGGTCGTTTTTTAACTTTCGTGAAGTTTTTCATCGCGAGGTTTCTGTGGCGTCATTGCTTCAAGGGGGAAAAAGTTTGGGTTGAAACATCATTGATCACCTTAAATTGTTGCGGCTTACTGAAACTCCTTCGCTTAATGGACAGTTTGTTGGACTGTAAAATAGATTTTAGTCGTATATTTCCACAACCAAAACCGTAGATTAATTGAACCGGTTAAGTTAAACTACTAAACCAGGAGCCCTCATGACCAAATTTTGACGACACGAATTTTTAGCGGAGCATGATATTTTAAAGTCCGATACAATATTCTTCTGAAACTGACCTCTTAGTATTTTATAGGCCAGCCTTCCTAAAACTGCTGGACATGCATGCACAAAGGAAAATGAGGAAGCCAGATATTAAAATGGTCATCCTGGGAGACATGAACGTCGGGAAGACCTCTCTGTTACACAGGTATACAGAGAGGAGTTTTAAAGATACCTTGAGCACAGTCGGAGGAGCGTTCTTTCTGAAGCAGTGGGGACCATATAACATTTCAATTTGGGACACTGCAGGTAGGCTTAATCATTATTTTATATATTTTCGAGATGTACGGGGTAGACGTAATACTCAAAATTTAGATCTGCGTTTGTGTCAAACTGGTGGTCTAATCTTGGAGCACCTATTGATAATGAAATGTCTGGTAGTAGATATGGATGATCACTGTTGCTGTGCCAGTTTTTAATGCTTTGGAAAATTTCCAGAATATTTTTAAACCAATGGCTAAGTACACTTTCCCAGGTCGTCTGCACTTGATTCCCTTGAACTTCAATTACCACAGTATTAGGGTTATGTGCTGGTGTGAAATTGATTCAAAAATAATGTTTAGATTTTTTTTTCTTTATTTGTGGATTGATTTTTGTGCAAGTTAAAGTGACCTGACTGTTTCTGCATGTGACATCGTGAGTAAATGCAAATGTCATTGATGCTATATATATATATATATATATATATATATATACATATATATATATATATATATATATGTATGTATGTATGTATGTATGTATGTATGTTTAATTATAGCAGCCCATTTTGTCTTTAAATCTCAGAATTATAAACAATGACTTCCTACTCTGAACTTGAATTTACTACAGTTTAATAAGGGTGACACTTGTGCTGTTCTTGGTTGTTTTGGTTCACACAGTACTGTGAAACAGTAGGGAAAATACAGTCTTTGACAAGAAACATTTCCTTAACAAAGCATAACTGAAAAAAGAGAAAAAACTAAAGTTGAAACTTTTGCAATACTGGAAGTCCTATAGGATGCTGGTACTTTCATATCTCTTTGGTTAACACAAGCAAGGTTGTCCTATTGGTGATGAATGCACCTGGGGCTAAGACCCAGAGAGGGACTCCAACACATCCCAGAAAGGACATCAGTCTCAGTTCAGAAATGGGCAGTTTTTGCATCCTGAAGAAACATCTAAATGTTATATGGAAGGGATGTGGAATTCTAATAGTATATGTTAGAGAAACCCAGTAATACATAAGAAATTCATCAGCAGGTATCCAGTCTTGCACTTAAAGCAAATGGCACCTCGGACTGAATCCTGGCTATGCTGGCCTGTTTAACTTGATTCTTTATTCATCTGTGATTTGTGACACATGAACTTTTTGAACTTTTTGGCTTATTCAAGTCAAGTTTATTATGTTGGCAATGAATTAGGAAGCAGATATGCAAGCAAGCCAGAATTGCAACATTACCCTTGTGATCTCCCTGGGAATTTCTGTGAATGCGTCCTTCATGTTTGTACAGCGTGGGGTTTCCTGAAAGCACAAAGCACAAAACACAAAGCTCATCATTAAACGGGAGCACGTGTCAAACTGAACTGTCTCTGTCTCTCTCTCTCTCTCTCTCTCTCTCTCTCTCTCTCTCTCTCTCTCTCTCACTTGCTTAAAATGATCTTAAAACTACAATGCTTTTGGGAAACGGGGCCCTGCTCAGTTGCTGCTATATACCTTTGGCACCTGACTTATTTATTTTTCCCCAAGCTTTAGCTTTTGGACATTTTCTGTGTACACTGATGTAGTCAGTGTCTTTTCATTTGAGGCATCCTGTCTTCCTTAATATTGTTCTCTTTTGTCATTAGAACAGATTGGTTTAATTACTGGTAAGAGGAAACTCAAAGAAACTGCTTCCCTTTATTGTAATTGGAACATTAAGAAGATTAGGCGAACTATACCTGTAGCCTGGTGGTTGACTAAAATGCTGCTTGATTCTAAATTTGGAACTCAGGGAAGTACTGAAGCATTGGGCACGTAAAGGGAGAATGGACTTGAAATCCATGGGAGAGAGTTGTCTGGCACTCCAACTGACATGAAGAGCATGAAATCAAGGATAAGGGCAAAAGATAATATCCTACATTACACCTCGAGTTGAAGGAATCTGCCCACCAGATGGGGACTTTTAAATTTCCCTGACTTACTGGTTGCCCCCTCCCCCCCACCTTACTAGAGGACTGGCAAGAAATCCTCTGAAATGAGATTTACTGTGTCTACATCTCCTTTGAACCAATGTTTGTCTTGACATCTGACCTCTGCCCCCTCTGAAAGGTCGTGAGCAGTTCCATGGCCTGGGCTCCATGTATTGCCGCGGTGCCGCCGCTGTCATCCTCACCTATGACGTCACCAGCTGGCAGAGTCTTGTGCAGCTCGAAGAGCGCTTCCTCTCTCTCACCGACTCGGCCAATGGCGACTGCATCTTTGCCATCGTGGGCAACAAGGCTGACCTCACGGACGCCTGCGCCCGGGATGTTGCACCCAAGGCCGTCAGGCTTGAGGAAGGGGACGAGTCTGACCACCTGGAATGCCCCACCCCCCCGCACACACCCACTGTCCACAAACAGGTAATGAGAGAGGACGCTTTGGCGCTGTACAACCGCATCATACACTCTAAGGTGCTGGAAAAGCGTACCAGCCCACCGGCGGAGGACGTGTGCTTCGAGACGAGTGCTAAGACAGGCTATAACGTGGACACGCTGTTCGAGACGCTCTTTGAGCTCCTGCTACCCTCCATCATCTGCACGCAGACACAGGTTGAGTCACCCACTGTGTGCTTGGAGGACTATGAGGAGATGAAAAAGAAGAAACCTGTGTGCTGCACGTGAGGAGCGGACAAGTGCGAGGAACCATGCAGGAACCACTCAAGGTGATGGACCTGGGTCGTCACTATGGGTCGTAACTCTAGGTTAGCATTTTAAGATAATCTATGGTCTGTGGCCATAACAAATCCCAGTCATAACTTGCACAAAAGCCGAGAGAACTGACCGCAAGATGAAAAAGCACCATCCAGCAACTTGGCGAGGGTGTAATTTTTTTTCCAGTTTGAGTAGGGGGTTTTGCTGTCTACTATCACATACTGATCACTTTCTCTTCTCTCTCTCAGACATTTCCACATTGCAGCTGGTCACTACAGTGGCACTTAGTGCAGTCATAAATGTGTGTGTTTGGAACATGTCTGTGGATGCTACAGCAGGGGCTCATTTAAACTGAAGTTACTTGAACTTTTTTTTTTTTTTTCCCCTCCTCAAGTTTAAAACCAAGTACAGTGTGTATAGCAGAACAAAGCAATAGAACATCCTTTTTGATTTTTCTTAAACCATTTAATTTAATTTGCACCTACTGTTATTGAACTGTGAAAACTAGCATTTTAAAAGGTACTGCAATTAAATAAAGGTGTATGGTGTTATTTTCAGTCAATATTAGAAGTTTTCTTTGCAGTCTTCAAATGCTTGACTGACTTTTTTTTTCATTCCCTTTTCTGTTTTAACCCAGAATTGTTGAATTGCCCTCACTCAAAACTACGTCATGCCCTTTTTTGCACAAAAATGTAACTTTGTTGTTTCGCCTGTAGAGGTCACTGTATACATTGACGAGGACACCTTAGTAACGGTTTTTGTGTTGGTTACTTAGATAAAGGTGCATCCTGGTGTTCAGCTAAAATGAATTGTGGACAATGTTTATTGACTATAAAATGAATTGGGATTAGGAGAAAAGTGTAGGCATTATATCTCATTTGTAAAGCCTTAACTAAGAACTCAAGTGGAGTATCTTTATTAGATGTTATGATAAACACATCTGCATGTCCATTATCTTAAGTCTAAAATGTTCCTCTGGCTGACAACGAACCAGATCTTAATGCAGACACACAGTTCATTGTAAATTATAGAGGAATTCGGAGATGGACAAATTGACATGACATATGACTTCTACACAAAATTCACATCTGCTCATAAATTGGGCAAATTCTCCATATCCAAATCAGCTTTGCAGGGGACAGATCCCCACAGGACATCACATCACTTTTCAGTGACAGGATCTTAATCTATGAATTGCTGTTATGGTAAGTACCACAGTAAGACCAGTATTGACTGATTGAACACATTGTCTACTGTGTAATCTTATTTTCTTGTGCACATTTTTTGCAATTATATGTATAATTAGGCACTAAGTTCACTAATTCTTATTAGTGAACTTATTCAAAACAGGTTAAACTCTGCTCCTTTGTCATATATCAAGCATAATGTCCTGGCAAACACAGATTCTTGATTAAAAGGCATGGATTCTAGATCTGAGCTCGTACATATTACCTTTAATACATATGAATGAGAGCTGAACCATTACAACAGGTCTGTCTAAAATTGAATGCAGACCTGAAACTCCCACAGTCAGCATTTGAACTTGCATGTGTACGTTCTTGCACACCACAACCACCAGCTTGTCTCTGGTATGTTGGAATCAAACTAGATTCAACCACACAGCCCACAGACCCCTGTTTAACCATAAACACCCTATTTCTTTAGTAGGTTAAATGCTATAGACATAAAATACACAGCATCCTTCCATGATAAATGCAAGAAATTCTCATTAGGTCTGTTGTCTTGGTCTTGGGTCATGCTTTTTATCTCAAATCACTTTGCTTTCTCTTTGTAACTTCTGTTCAAAGAAATAGCACAGCTATAGCTTGACTTTTGCCTGCGGAAAGTCAAAATCTAATATTTGGATCTAAAACAGATATATGGGTTATACAAAAATAATACGTACAGTCCCTCTATTGGTAGATACTAACTTTCATAACTTTCACCTACTTAATATTTAACAAAGAAATAAGCCAATCAGTTAATTTGGCATTTAATATATGCTAAACTATATAAACAGAACTTTCCTAAGAAAGATTGACTGATTTAATTGATAGTGTAGACATTTTAAAAAATGTAATTTTTCCTGGGCACAGACTACAACTAGCCCAAGATTTGAAACTCTTATTAAATATGTGCTCATTTTGAAGTTTCTCAATCCAGTCGTCATTCCACCACGAGATCCACATTTTTGATCCAGTCCTCCATCCTACAACACCAAGCCATTAAGAATGCAGAATACCTGGAATAGGCATACTAGGAACTGAGTTTGAGTGCATATATGGACAGCTTGGTGGCCTGGGATGAGAAACGCTGGTGTAGACTGTCTGACACTGATTGTTTCTCATAGCTCCCTGCCTTCTTGTTGTCCCTGTTCCTGTATTAAAGCCCATGATTGGCTTTTCATGTTCCTGTATTAAAGCCCATGATTGGATTTTCATGTAAATCACTCTGGGAATCTTTAAGTCCTACTCTAATGTGTGTCACTGACTTCAGTCTCAGTGTCACCTTTTAGCAAAATAATTGTGGAAGTCTATATGTATGACCTAATGCCTGACCTTCTGTTTTTTAAAGTCTTTGGCATCTGAAGATGGAGAAAACAGATCATCTAGCCAAATACTCCGTTACCAAATGTAGCTTTTAACTTGGAGTGAACAGATGTTGACAAGCAGTTAAGTTGTTGGAGAGTGAGTGAATTTCTATGCCTTTGTGACAAATAATTCTAATAGTTTGTAGAGGATTAGTGTCAATAGGCCTAGTTGTAACTATATGCCTTACACTTCATAAATAAAGGGGTGAGGACAGGACAGTTCAGTCACAGATGTTTTTTATGCCTGTATGTGAACTTGTGCGATACAATTTGCACATGCTCCACACAGGGGGACACTCCCTTCTCCACCCATCCATTCTAGTCATACACACGGAGGCTTATAAGTGCAGAACTGTCACTTTAATGACATTCAGCGATGTCAAACTTGTCTTGGGAATATGCCATGTGCAATCAATAAAGAACAGCTGTATTATATATCAAATTGAACCAACCCTTCAGCAGTCTATGCCTGATATGGATGACTAGAATTAGATGAACTCCCTCATGTGTAAAGCACTGGGTATTTGTTCTGATTTGTAGGGAGCCTACTGCATAACATTTATGCAATTATTTGACAATGAGGACAGCTGTCCTCAAATAGCAGATCTTGTAGGGCCAATTGCTGCAGGGAACTTTATGCTGATCAAATTCCAGCTGCCATACATTTCTAGAAGGACAAAAGACTCCATCTAAGCAACTGGATGGGTACTCAAGGTTACACATTTACATATCTCGGCAATTTGTTTATCCAAAGTTCAGCCAAGCATACAAATGCTGAAAGAAGGTGGCTTTGATCTCCTTCAAAGAGACTTCATGGGTGACGGAGTGTCGAACACATTTCTGTGTTTAACCATCAATACTATGATGGAAAAAATTGTGTAGTTTCAGTATATGAAGGACCTCTGTCCAAGATGTAGTGTTTCTCTGGAGACATTGTATACTTCACTACAATTTCTACATCTTCACTGCAATTTCTACATCTTTTACTGTACTACACTGCAGTTATTCACCCAGAATTTTCTTCAGACTTTCATTATATATATATATATATATATATATATATATATATATATATATATATATATATATATATATATATACGCACACACACAGTGGTGTGAAAAAAATATTTTTTTTGCATGTTTGTCACACTTAAATGTTTCAGATCATCAAGCAAATATAAATAGACAAAGATAACACAAGTTAACACAAAATGCAGTTTTTAAATGAAGGTTTTTATTATTAAGGGAAAAAAATCCGAACCTACATGGCCCTGTGTGAAAAAGTGATTACCCACTAAACCTAATAACTGGTTGGGCCAGCCTTAGCAGCAACGACTGCAAACAAGCATTTGCAATAACTGGCAATGTGTCTTTTACAGCGCTCTGGAGGAATTTTGGCCCGCTCATCTTTGCAGAATTGTTGTAATTCGGCCACATTGGAGGGTTTTCGAGCATGAACCGCCTTTTTAAGGTCATGCCAAAACAGCCCCAGACCATCACACTACCACCACCACCATATTTTACTGTTGGTATGATGTTCCTTTTGTGAAATGCTGTGTTACTTTTACGCCAGATGTAATGGTACATACACCTTCCAAAAAGTTAAACTTTTGTCTCGTCAGTCCACAGAGTATTTTCCCAAAACTCTTGGGGATCATCAAGATGTTTTCTGGCAAAACTGAGATGAGCCTTTATGTTCTTTTTGCTCAGCAATGGTTTTCATCTTGGAACTCTACCATGCAAGCCATTTTTGCCCAATCTCTTTCTTATGGTGGAGTCATGAACACTGACCTTAACTGAGACAAGTGAGGCCTGCAGTTCTTTGGATGTCGTTGTGGGGTCTTTTGTGACCTCTTCGATGAGTCATCACTTTTTCACACAGGGCCATGTAGGTTTGGATTTTTTTCCCCTTAATAATAAAAACCTTCATTTAAAAACAGTATTTTGTGTTTACTTGTGTTATCTTTGTTTAATATTTAAATTTGTTTGATGATCTGAAATATTTAAATGTGACACACATGCAAAAAAATAAGATATCAGGAAGGTGGCAGACACTTTTTCACACCACTAGACATATATATATATATATATATATATATAAACAGAGAGAGAGAGAGGGCTATAATCAGCTATGCAATCAAAAGGACCACAGTCCAAAGCATCCTGAACTTTTTATGAACTATCTTTATCTACAGTAGTACTACAGTACAACTGTACAGTAAACTATACACCATAAAAACTCTATAGCCTTTTGCTGAACTGAATTGGGTACTTCTGCAGTAACTCATCCATCAGCTCAGCTTTTAACCTTTCTAGACTATCAGTCCTTTTTACTGAGATTTTCTATTTTAGTCCTTGACCCTATTTTTATTTCCCTTTTACCACTTGTTCAGTGTAAGCTATATTAGACTTGCTGTGGGTTTTATGTAAAAGATGTAACCCTCTCTTCTCTTCTTGTTTATTAGATATTGCCTCAGCATTGACATAGTAACTATTAAATATACACAGTTTACATGTGAGTGTACTTCTCCTTGAATGTTCTGAAAAGCAGCTTGTATCTTCATGAAAATTATGATGATCTTGAATGTATTTAGACATTATTTAAAGTGTTCATGATCCTACTAGATTTACTATAACTTCAGTATGGAATAATATACTGTATATTGTCCTTTTCTTTGTAATGGAAAAAAGCATCCCTAAATATATTAGGCCATCTAGATCTTAACGGAAGATGTTACTTGTTGGATGTTAAAACTAATAGATCTGTTAAAGAGTCCCTGCATTTTGAAAATATCATTTTGAATGTTCTAGTGTATTTGGACCCCATGTAACTGAGGTGATAGGGAAATCAAGTATATGTTCATTCTAGCAGCTGAACATTTCCCTATTTACATCTGCATTCTAATCGGGGGTGGGGGGCTGAGGGCAGGTGGTTCGGACATTATGACTTGATAATACCATTAAGGGACAGAGTCCACAGGGAGCATCCTCCCATCTGCTGTTAATGGAGTCACGTGATGTCAGTCGTGAGCAGGCATGAGCCACTGTAAAGCTGAACTGAGTACATCTTCCAGTTCCGTGGCCCTCACCACAGTGGTGAGAATGAATGACTGCAAGTCCATCCAACTTTTTAAGCTTCATCCTCTCTAATCTTAAATCAGAGATAGTTGCATGTTCCACACAGGGAGGAATTCTAAGCCTTCGGCTGAGTGCTCCTGTATGGTCATGTCTGTGGTAGGGTGATGACATGGACACTTTGGCACTTTGGCAGCATCCTAAAACTATTCTTGTGAATGCACTCAAAGGGTCATCTGATGCATTCTCTCTCCTTTCCTCTCTCTCTCTTTCTTTCTCTCTGTGTGCGTGTGTCTGTCTTTTCTCTGTGAGGCATGTTGAGAGATGCTGAGATTACTATGGGACCTTCCTATGGAAGACAGGGAACTATGGTAGACAGGGAACTATGGGAGATATCTTTTAGGAGTGATTTATTACATTTCAGATTGAAAGCGTGCTCCTCTGCTTCCAGAGCTTCAGTCTTCCAGGTCCCTCCACACAGTCCTACAGGTGCTGCATGCATTGTGTTGCTAATGTGTTGATAATGCTTAGAGATTAATATGGTAATTTAAACCTGTGATTCACTTTAGTAATTAGTGTTTTTGTAAATTAAGACCCTAATGTCCACAGCGTGAGACTTAAACAGATTTTCAGTTTGTGGTACATTTGCTCCCTCTCTGTGTCTACACACACCATATCCATTGCAGGGTTCCTGTGTACCCAAACAATTTATTCACCTGAACATTGAGGCAAACATTATGACAACAGCAGAACAAGGACCATAAAAACAAACCTCACAGTGGACATTGAAATGTGCTTACTCTCTCACAATGAAAATGTAGTTTCTGAGATTCAAATAACAGTGTAAGCTTTGGTTGAATCGAATTAAAAGACCTTTCTTCAAAAATAACAAAATTAACTTATCTCCCAAGGCAAAAAAAGATAATCATCTGTCTAATCACCAATACTTTTTGTTAGTTTGTCTGTTGTTTATTTTATTTCCATCCAAAATGTTTCAACTACCTTTCATAAGAAAAATTAAATGAATTATAAATTCACCTCAGTAACACTTATATCTGCATGCAGAACACACCTCAGTTATCTCCAGAGTTAACAAATGCTGCACAGCCAGGTGAATGATACACAAACTCGGGAGCTAAATTATAAATGGGGTTGCGACAAAGAGCAGAGATGTGGGCAGGTGACAACAAAGCATTCACCAGTGACTTCCAGGTTGTGACAGAAGTTTCACCAGTGAATTCCAGCTTTTTCTGGCTCTTGCTATCTTCCTCCTCCATGGTTTGTGTGCTTATACTATTTGTGAGCTGTAGCTGGGTCAGAGAGTGCCCTGCAACATCCTGCAGTTGAGCCTGACAGATGGCATCAGGACATCCCCTACCAGAAGAGAGGGAGCCAGTGTGTTGAAAAGAACCCAAAAATAGTAGAAAAAATTGAATGAAATCATACATGTATGGCCAGTAAACTATGTTTTGTCAGGATTATGAAAAATTGTATCAGTACTTAACTGTTTTATTTAAGTGTTTGACATGCTTCTTCTTGTACATAATAGCAGAAATCGTCCGAAATGTTTTAATAGCTGTCACATGCACACACATATACAATGAGAGAGACTAAGAATGGAGAAATGAAAAATTGAGCATTCTATTGAACATACAGCACACTTCATAAACAAAGCCTACTACTCTATTAAGACTCTAAATTCACTCAGACTGAATTAACTACCCTATATAAGACACTTTGCACCATTGCCCTGCAATATGGTGTGTACTAGCCTACATTAGAATAGAGTACCCACAGAAGAGCCTGCCAGGCCCTGTCTGAGTAGCTGTATTGAGACTAAGCCTTCACCAGTGCCATGTTACTTTTTCCATTGTGTAAGATTAGTGACGCCTCAGGCTAATGCTAGCACATGTTGTTGTGTGGGCTAAGCCCCTTTGATTTAACATTCCAGGGCAAAAACAGAAAACAGGCAGATGTCCATCTAACACATACGGTACCAAACAACACCAGGAGCAACAGACAAGCTACCCCAGTGTATTTAATCTGCATATGCACGTGTGTGTGTGTGTGTGTGTGTGTGTGTGTGTGTAAGAGAGAGGCATAAGTGTAGGTATGAGATGTGGGTATTTCACAATAGACAGCTACTCATTTCCAAGAGGAGGTGTGTGGCCCCAAATCTCGCCTAGCCGGATAAATTCTTCTGTTTGAATACAGTAATCTTCTACAGGGGGCCAGATTAGAAAACCAATCACCGAGGACAAATCCAGTGGCAGCTGCGGTCTACAGCGGGACGCTCTTGGGTCCCAGAGAGCCGCCAGTATGGATTTATTGACATTATTGGGGCTGTAAAATGTTTTATAACCCAAAACAGATGCATCTAAACATCCTCAGGTCAGAACTGCAGCTCTGCTAACTGCCGTTCTACTCCGGATAACACCATACGCACACATGCACACGCATCGTCATCGTCAAAGAACAATTAACCAACATGTCTGGCTCTTTAATATGGGTCCGTTGTTTTGTCCTGTTGGGAACAGTGTTGCCTGCGTATTGAAAACAAGTCTATCAATAGCATACTCTTAGTTTACTTAACAGCTAGAGCAACACAACCACACTTACTCTTCACATCAGAATATTTTAATATGGGTAATATAGCTTATTAGTGCAAATTCGTATTCCAAGTGCCTTATACTCCCATAATCACAACAAATAACGAACTTGTTTGCAACGTTGTAATCTCTCGGCAGAAGGGAGAAAACGTTTACTTTAAACCGCATATAGGCTTATTTTAACCGACCTGATCATCGACATACGCCGTAAACTCCGGTGCATCAAATTCATTGCGTCCTAAAATTGTACTTGAAAGGATGGCCATGGGGTGTCGTCATTTCTGAGTTCCCATGTATTACCTTGTTGTGAAATTGTTAACACTACGATAAAAATAAAACATACCATATTCCGGTATTCCAGAATTAATCACATGATTGTAATTCTGCTACACCGAAAATCAGAAGTTATATTTGAAAAACGATATATGTAATAGGTTTATAAGCAGACATGGCACAATTTTCACATTCTCTGTGTAATGCAAAATAGAATGTATTAAATTGAGTCATGCGAGTAGTAACTACTAAATCTACTAAAATGCGATTTTCTTTGCTTTTAATGGAAAACAAAAATAATTTGTCTTAAGTTTATTGCCCGTGTTATCAGTGAAATGCATAGTCACGGCCGGAAACGCTGGAGGCAGTGTTGCTGGACAGGGACACCCAAGCGCGTAAAAATAGACCGTCATATGTCTTATGTAACACGCAGCGTGCCAGGAGTTCTGGTTGTTTACGAAGTTGACCAGTCGCTCTGACCGATCTGCGCAAATGAAAACACATGTGTCTTAGCGTTAGAATTTGTCGAAGCGTGAGCCCCCAATTTAACGTGAATGACTTGTCCATTGCACCTTAAGCCCATATTTTCTGTCTGGTAAACAACATGCTGTATTTTCAAAGGATTTGAATGGCTCAAACGATGAAAACTCTTTTTGTCATGAACCTTATTAGGACTTTATTATGCCTTGTACAAACTCAATTTACGGAAGCTTAATCGCACAAGAAAAGTGATTTCTTTTTCATGTAAACACTGTCACAAGGAATTCTGAAAAACATACGGATTTATTTCTAAGAAAAGACAATGTCGGTAGGCTATTTTCGACATTTTATTTTTGTACATTTGGTAGTCTGACGAAGAAATGCATCACACTGCCTCAGCGCCCAGAATGCGTATGTAGGTACAGTAAAATGTGTCATCTTCGAAGCGTATTCGGATAAGAGGAGGAGAGAACAGTTTGTGTACGGGGGATTTGCCAGCACTGGGTAGGGGATTCGTCCATCTAAATGTAAATCTTTAAACCTGACCAATGAATCCAATGAGCAACTCTACTCGTTGTCTTAGCGGGCACGCCCCTCAACGGTTGCACCGCCTTATATGACTGTGTGTTTTCTTCTCTGACCAAAGCTGCTGTGTGTAAACGTCACATGTTGTTTTTCCCTTTAGTTCAGTCATTCCGAAAGAGGGTTTATTCGCTGTGAACTTGTTGAGAGCGGACCGCGCTGAGCAACAACGAATGAGCATAGCTGTTATTAAACATTAGTTTTCCGAATTTTCTAATTAGCGCAGAGAAATCAAGTTCACGAAAGTGACTCGGAATATTTGAAGCGCAAGGATGGCGAGTCCGCCGCTGACTGGAGGGACCTCGTTATCAAATGTAAACGTTAATACAAACGTTAGAAAAAGTGGATACCTCAAGAAGCAGAAGCACGGACACCGGAGATTTTTTGTCCTGAAAGAGCAGAGCGATGGGTTGTCAGCCCGTTTGGAATATTATGAGAATGAGAAGAAATGGAAAAACAAATCAGCCGCGAAGAGAGTCATATCTCTGGACTCCTGTCTGAGCATAAACAAGCGCGCGGATGCGAAACATAAGTACCTGATAGCTCTCTATACCAAGGATGAATATTTTGCTGTTGCTGCTGAAAACGAACAGGAGCAGGAGAGCTGGCACGGAGTGCTGACTGATTTAATGAGTGAGGGAAAAGTGTATGACTGCGCCGTCTCCAATTCTGCATCCTCTTTGGTGGGCTTCGACGAAGGTAATTACGGTATGATTACGCCGGTCAGTGCCGCTTACAAAGAGGTATGGCAAGTAAATTTGAAATCTAAGGGACTTGGACAGACGAGAAATATCACGGGAGTTTACAGACTGTGTTTATCGAGCCGGTCAATTAGCTTTGTGAAACTTAATTCAGAGGTTGCATCTGTCAGTCTACAGTTGATGAACATAAGGCGATGTGGCCATTCAGATAGTTTTTTCTTTATTGAAGTGGGCAGGTCTGCTTCTACAGGACCTGGTGAGCTTTGGATGCAGGCGGATGACTCTGTCGTCGCTCAAAACATACACGAGACAATTTTAGAGGCTATGAAAGCAATGAAAGAGTTGTCAGAGTTCAGGCCGCGCAGCAAAAGCCAATCGTCAGGCTCAAACCCCATATCTGTACCCACCCGGCGAAACTTGAACAATTTGCCTCCCAGCCAGACAGGGCTGGTAAGAAGGTCAAGGACAGACAGTGTGGCAGCCACATCCCCTGTTACCAAGTTTACTTCCTGCCGGATACGTACTGCCAGTGAGGGTGAAGGTACCATGGCACGGCCAGTATCCATGACGATATCAGAGAATGGGAGCCCTACTGTTGGCGACCGGAACCAAATAAACAGGTTCAACACGGTTTCAGTGGGCTGCCGAACATCTGAACCCTCACTGCTACATCACAGCAGATCGATGTCCATGTGCATGTCTGTGTCTCATTCACCTCCATCTACTGTAAGCCTGTCGAGTCTCTCCTCTACCAGCATGAACGGCTGTGCCTCCTCCATAATACACAAACCTTCCAGCTGCAGTGGCTCTGTCTCAGGGTCTCCTAGTGACAATGGCTTCCTGTCATGTGATGATTATGGGTCCAGCCCAGGAGATGCAAGGTACAACCCACTGAACCACAGCAATACACCCTCATCTTTTTCTGGCACACCCCCTTCCCGTGAAGGCAGTGATCTTTGTGGTTACATGATGATGGAGAATGCATCTAGCCACTCTTTGAATAAGAACCAGGAATCCAGCAGGGAGAGGCTAGATTTGGAGAAGTCATACAGGAAGAGGACATATTCCCTCACAACACCACGACAGCCTAAGGCACCCTCCCAGCAGTCATCAACTTCACTTGATGAATATATGCTGATGAGGGCAGCATACGCTAATGGCCACCCAGGGCAGAGCATGCACTCAGCCTCTCCAAAGGTCTCGTACCCTGAGGACTATGGAGACATTGAAATTGGCTCCAGCAGGAGCTCCAGCAGCAACTTAGGTGACGATGGCTACATGCCCATGATACCAGGTGTGGCACCCCAAGGCAACAAAAATGACCACTACATGCCCATGAGCCCTATGAGCGTCTCAGCTCCAAAACAGATCATAAACCCCAGATCCCACCCTCAGGCCACAAGCAACCAAGGCACAACCAACTCCCCCACAAGTGGTTCCATAGATGACAGTGGTTACATGAAGATGTGGTCTGGGTCCAAGTACTCACTGGAGAGCTCAGATGGCAGGGTGGCGAACGGGGAGTATATGAACATGTCACCCATTGATGTCTCGCCAACACCACCAGATTACTTCATTGGTGGGTGTGAGCCGGCACAGCGGCCCTCTCCCTCCCTCCAGGGATTTAAAAGAGGTGAGGATCAGTATGTTTTAATGAGCCCTCAAAGCCACAGACCAGCAGAGGAGTCCAGCTACTATGCCATGTCTGCAGCAAATGCTGGGCCACTGTCACCCAACCCCTCCACCTTGCCCCCGCTTAGGCACAGCCGGACCGATGGCCTGTTACATAGAGCACGAGTCAACAGACCCAACAGATTGTCTCTGGACACTCTGAAGATGCTGCCGAGTATGAATGAGCATCCCCTCCCCTGTGAACCCAAAAGCCCAGGGGAGTACATCAACATAGACTTTGGAGATGTCGCCCAGTATTCAGTGCCCTCGGGATCAGTGGAGAGCCAACGGTCATCACCCAGCCTTGGTGGCATCAGACGGATCTCTCCCCTCTCTGATTACATGAACCTTAACCTAAAATTAGGGGAAACCGTCTCCAGTCCCCTGCATGAGATGCCTGAGCTCACCAACTGCCCAGGTCCACCTGAGGAGGGGCGGTACTTCCATGGTGGGCAGAGGAGCTCTCTGTGCCCACCTGGCACAGGTAAAGATGATTATACTGAGATGAAGTTTGGTAGTGGGCATATCTCTCCTTCTTGTATCTCTAAGAATGAGGAAAGTGGTAGAGTAAGCCCAGCTAGCAGGGTACAGAGGCTAACCCTGGGTGACAAAGGTGTGCCAGGCCTAGGGGCATTCCTATTACCCACCCCATCAGTGGACCCTGATGGAGGGGCGAAGGTGATCCGTGCAGACCCTCATGGCCGGAGGCGGCACAGCTCAGAGACCTTCTCATCCACCACCACTGTCACGCCGGTGTTCCCCTCCTTTGCCCACAATGCTAAACGGCACAGCTCCGCCTCCGTTGAGAATGTTTCGGTCCGGAGCAGCGAGGGTTCCGACGAGGAATATGGCAGCCCCATGTGCCGAGAAACCTCAGCTGGGTATCAGAACGGCCTCAACTATATCGCCTTAAACCTCATGGAGAGCCGTGAGCTGGGCAACTGTGAAAACATGATGGGCTTCAAGACTGTCAGTTGCTGCAAAGGGGGAATTAATGGACTGCATGCCAGCCCATATGTTTCTTTGGGATTCACGGAGACAGCGACCACTGTAAAAGGTAAGTTCTGCTGACATGTTTTGTTTTGGTTCAAACTGCTGGCAGTTAAGAGACAATACACCATGTAGGGTAGAGCTCCAAGGGCAACCAGTAGTAAATGTTGTGATCTCAAAAGGAACATCTTGATTGTCCAATATTGATTTATTTTAAATTAACTTGAAGTTATACATGAAGTTATACATGCAGTGTGTTTCATATTGAAGTTACAAGACACTTCTGAATTTTCAGCTCATCAGTGTATGTTGTATTTAAAAAAATAGTAAATTAAGATAAGTAATATGTTATGGATATGCAAAATAAATTTTCTTTTCCTTTGGTATGCTATAATTTTTATTTGGTCTGTTTTGTTTTTTTGGGAGGGAGGGGCGGGGGGGGGGGGGGGGTTGCTGTCTTTTTCTTCATAATTGTTAGTTTAGAAATAGAATGGCCAGTTAAAAATGCCAGTTTATGTTTAGATATCGGCTGAGAAATTAGAAAAAAATGCACAGTGCATATGGATTAATTTCCAATACAACTGCAAATGAGTTCGGATTTCATGATGTAACTAATTCATTATGCAAATCCCATGCAGTTTGTGTCAGACTTCGCCTGTGCAGGTCGAGAAGTTGTTATTGACGATAAGAATGTGTTTTTCATTCAGAGGAATTCCAAGGAATGTGAAACGTGACAAACGTGACGAACTAGGGGGGCTGCGCTGTGGTAAACAACCGAAGTGCGTAGCAACTATGACACTGCAGAGTATAGTGGACCTTGAATGAATTGCAGTCGCCGTCTAATAAGCTTAAATAAATCGGGCTATTTCTAGACGTGCGTGTTTATCGTTGCGTTTTGGCGCCGGAATGGAAAGATTACGACTATTACTGAATTATTGAAAAGCGCTATTCTTAGATGATTGTGCGAGAGCAAGGGACGTGGTTGGTGCACTGGAAGGGAAAGTACGGTTGTTTTCAAGCTCGAGCTCACGTGAACTGACTTGTTTTCATTTTGTGATTGGGTCAGACTACTGGGCTATACTAAGATAAATGTTTACTTTTGCTGTATTATGCCCGACAACACAGTCAAACCTTAAGAAAAATCATACATTATTTATTTGACTTTATCTTTTTCTGTGAGAGCTGCCCTGTCTGTTTTAGGATGTTGGGGTTAACGTGAAGCTGAATTCAGATTCATCTAGTTCAGTATATAATGTTAAGGAAAATGTACTGGAACGTTTCCTAACACACCACTGATATTCCCAATACCAAAACTACAAGTGATTATTAGCTTGATTATCTTTGGGTGTGTGCAGTGCAATGCTTTTGCATGCATGAACAATATGCTGAGTTGAACTGTGCCTGAGGCCCTTCGCAGTGTGTGCTGTTGATGAACGTGGCTCAACAAACAGTGCAGAGGTCTATGCACTGCAGCACGTCCTTCAAATCATTTCCATTCTCCCTCATGTCCATATTATAAAGTCCACTGGTGGCTCAAAATGAATTCTGCTGCAGCTGAAGGGATGTCTGCGGCTGGCAGGCTTAAGAACACTGTGGACACAGCGCAGAGGTGTTGGCTTGTTTACGGCAAAGTTTTAACTCTTTCTTTTCTTTGACCCTATTCACCCCAAGAAATGGAAATGCTGTGGCGGGGGTAGGTGTCTCTTTAAAAAAAACATGCGCAGCTGCATCCAGTTTAGTCAACAGGGGAGGGTCTGGGCATATGTGGCCATTGGAGGGCAAAAAAAACCCCAAGCTAGCAGTTTGTTTATGAGTCGTCGTCAGGTAATTATGAGGTTTCACGTTTGGAATGCCTGACTGGGTAAAGGTTGCCGGGTGAACTGAATACTCACTTGTTTTGGTGACCACCTTCTACAAGGCTTAAGAGTGCTTCCCCTGCCTCCCCCCCTTCTCTCTACCCCTCACCCATCTCTCTCTCTCTGTTTCTTCCTTTTTTCTCCTCTTTTCCTTAGCAGACCTTTTGTTCTCTTGAACACAGTGTTGACAGTAACTGTCTTTGGTAATTTTTGGATCAAAGAACAGGAAGCACGGTCCTTAAGGACAGAAAGATTAATGTGTGTTTGAACTGTAGCATCCAACATTCAGTCATGCTGACATTTTACTCCAGAATATATAAAAATCAGAATGAAAGCCTGGATGAGCAGTATTGTATGAGGGCCAATGAAGAATTGGTTAATCTTCTTTATGAATAAAAGAAAATGTAGAGTTTTTAAAAGCACAAGGCACACACACACCCCCCTCAACAGGCTTAGGCATTTATCGTCTGCATGTCAGTATGACTGCTGGATTATGGAATTTTGGTGCTACTCAAGATCTGAATCACAGCTAGCAGCAGAGGGGAAAACATTGGAAAATCAATGCAGTAGCATTGCATACTTACCCATCTGGATTGTTTTTATCAATACAAATGTGGATATTTGTCATGCCAATAAAGCACCTTTGAATTGAAATTGAATTGAGATAATTTCTCATACTTTGAGATTGAATTATAAATTAAGATTAACTCCTTACATGTTATGTTTACTGTTTTTACAATCAAAACAATTTTGCTGTGCTTTTATCACTAAGCTTGTTTGTGCCAACATTTCAGATTCCACCCCCTCCACACCTCCTTGACCTTAATCAACAGTGAGGTCATTTGAAAAAGTGGATGACCTTTCACCTTTTGATTTAGTGCCATATAGGCATGTTATTGCTACTAGCTGTGGACTGCAGTGCAAAGCATGCAGCAGAAGACTGATCCTTGTTTACAACTAAGAACAGGATCAGCAGAGAGAAAAAAAGAGACAGAGCTTTCATAGATTTTTGATACTCAGCTCAAAAGGCTAGAAGAGTGAATGTTCCCTCTCTTTGTCTTTATCTCTTTCTCTCTCACACACACAGTCTCTTTCATTCTCTATCTGTCTTTCAAGATACTTTGGGCTCCTTGATTGGGTCTGTGTGAGTGTGTGTGTGTGTGTGTGTTTTGGGAGATTGTGGGGCAAGGAGGGGTGTGGGTAAGTGCACCTGCCGCTCCACTCACTGCGGGCCTGTTATCAGGCACGGCGGCAGCACAGACAATACGCTAATGACAGCACGCCATCTGCTCCGGCCCCAGGACAGGGGCTATTTTTCATGCCTCAGAACGACGGAGGGAGGAAGGGAGAGATGGCTTGGGAAGGAGTGAAGAGTGGGGAAATGTGATGAGAAGAAATGCAGGCGTGTATGCCAGAGAGTGTTTTGTGCTTGTGATATCCAGACAGAAAGTGTTAGGGTAAGAGGGCGCGCAGCGTTTTGGCTGATAGTTTTAAATTTGAGAAACAGTGGCACAGACGATGGACTGCACGCAGTGGTGAGTGCTCAGGGGAGGAGGTGCAAACACACCGGCGTGCAGCCAGCAAGGTTGTTTTGACAGAGGCGATCAGGTTTCAGACAGTCACTCGCTCACCCCTGGAGCTCTCTGAGCCTTCGAGCATGCTCAGTGTAGCAGCGCTCTTTATCGTTTTAACCCGTTGTTTTCCTTGTGCCCTTTCTCTCCATCTCTGTCACTCTCTCTTTTCTTTCCACATCTCTTGCTTAACCACGTGCATTTTTCCTCTCTCCTTCCCTCTCCTTGTTTTCTCCTGAGCTCCATTCATTTCCGGGCAGCTCTGGTTGGCTGTTGAACTGATCGAGAGCTAGCGACAGAAGCGAGGGCTAACGTAGCTGCCGCCGCCGCTAGCTGGTTTGTGTGTCAATTTCCATGTGAACTTACAGCCTCTGCAGGAGGGAGCCAAAATGGACATTTTGGGGTGAACATGCACTGCTCCCCATAAACCTAAGACAGTGCTTAAACCCAAGTTCTAATTCTGACATTCCTGCCTGGCAAAGGCCTACTAACCCAGCCTGCATCATCAGGATTATTTCTGTGTTGATACCCCCAAAAATAATCTGCCAAAAAAGTCTGGCCGCTCAGACTCTCCCCGCCCCCGAAGAGCCACTCAGACTAAACGAGGCCGGGATGTTCCGGCTTGAGATAGCCACGGCGATGCCGTTAACATTAGCCACATTTAGCTCTGGGCAAGAGAAAGAGATTATGCTGGAGGGAGGGGGATTAGACATTGTTCAGCGGTTTGCTGTGGGGTGGATGAGGGACATTTATACACACACACACACACACACACACACACACACACAACATACTGATGTTCCAGCAGCTCCAAAATAAACATGACCTGAAATGGACCTCACAGCTATTACTGAAAGGAGGATGATGTACGTTTTTCCTCAACCTAATGTATTTTTGTTTGTTTGTTTTTACCTTTGAGGCCTTTTAGGCTGGCACAGAACACAGACTACAACCTTGGTTCTCTTCTTGCTCATTGTGCGATATGGTTCCTGTAGGACCCAGATGGTCTCCTGCGCCTTAGCTGGAGGTTCTCTGACATCTTTATCCAACATGGCTTACATTAGCAGATATGCTACTTTGTGCTGTGCATGTGCTAGTCCATTATAGCATGACTTCCCTGCCCCCACAATGCACCACTCACTCTAGTACAGATCCTTGTGTCTTACTTAATAACATGCTTACCATACTAGTAATAAATGTTTTGTGGCAAAAAGGAATGATAAAAAAAAAGGAAACAGAAAGGTTGGGAGAGTTGGTCCACATTCCAGCCAGACACCATGAGTTTTCTGGATGGTGGTACTGGTGTAAAGACCAAGCAGTCTTTCTGAGTGGCCTTGATACCCATTGGAATGGCTAGCTGGAAATAGTCAATGTCACTCCTGAAGCTGTTTTCAAGACAAGTGGGTGCTTGACTGTCAGTTTCCAGTCAACCTCATAAATTTGGGATATTTGGGATTCCTGTAATGTTGAGTATATAATTATTCCCACACTGACTGATCACCATAGACTTGTAGTAGTAAGTACAGGATTCTTGTGGAGAAAAACTCTTGTTAAAGTGCAGTGTGTGGGCCTGAAGTGATCAGTTTTGGAACCCTGTATGTCCTCACGCTAATTATACACAGGGAGATGGGGAGGCTTGATGAAGGCTAACATGTGGCTCTGTAGGTTGAGTGGGGGAGGGGAGTGGAAGCTTACGTATCAACTGGCAATTACGGAGTAACTACCACAAAGCTTGCTCTTACCAGAAGTGCCTGGATGCCTTTATCATATGGTAATTGAATGTAAAAATTTAAGCACCTCCCTCTCACTAGGGGTGGAGTCTGAGGCTCTGGGCCTCTGTTTGTTTCCTTCCCCAGAACCCTCCACCCCTGTTTTGCTCTTCTATCTTATTCCATTAACTCCCTTTGCCCTTGGCCTAAGCCTACAGTGTGTCCTCTGAAGTGAGAATGTCTGTGAGTAGGTTCAAGGGTAGGAGCTAACTGAACATCCCCGTATCCGTCATGGCCCTGTTTGTTTCCATTCAACTGCCATTATGTGGAAGGAGAACGGGTGTTCCCGTGGGACCTGGGCTTCACATGACCCCCTTAAGGGTGCCTTAGCCCTGCAGAGCAAGCAGCATTATTATGCCCTGCCCTCACAGGACTATGAATTATGCCCTAGCTGTCACGTGAGGAGGACGCAAGAAGCTCGGCAGCCGAACATTCTGCATCAGCTTCTCCCTTGCCAGTCTGTCGCGATGGGTAGGCAACAATAAGCCGAGGAGCTGCTGTGACTAGAAATAGAAGAGGCACGATAAAAGTTAAGGCCCTGAATTGATGAATTGGGGTGCATGAGGACAGTGCATCATCCCATGTGCTGGTTTTTCATGCACTGATTGCCAGGTGCCAATGTGTGCACAGCCCTGCAGGCTGGTGAGACTCGACTGCAGCCTAACATCCGTGGAATAGTGGGGTTCAGGAAGTCATTTTACTCTCCACTCAACAGATTATGTAATGACTGCTCTCCGGGGCTTCCACCCAAATTTGCCTTCCTTCCACTGCCCCCTCTGCCAGAGCTGAAGCTTTCATCCATTCCTTTACTCAGTGACTGTAATCCCAGTGGGATTATATTGGAATTATTTGGGGATTAGTCAATATGTGGTAAATGTAGTAGGTAGCTAGTCTTGCTGCCCCTGCCTTGCCCCCTGCATTTATCTGAGTGGGGTTTAAATAAAACTGTGAATAAAGAGTTAATCTCTTTTGAACACTGCATGTCAGTGGGAGAGGCTAACAATAGGTAAATGCTCTGTTGATTATGGTACTAAAATGGTTTGTAAAATTAAGCCTTAAGGTCATGATTTTGTAATGTCTGACAGAGAGCAAAAGATACATAAAATGCATTGTGTATGATGTTTAGTTTTATTTGTAGTAATGTTACCCATAATATGTAGGTCTTATGTTTAAAAGTCAAGGAAGCATTCTGCATTCTAAACATCATGACTTGCCTTTCTGTTTCCCTCAGACTGATCATCGTGAGGATCATTGTCCTCCTCAAACTGGCACACAGGATTTATGGTAACGGAATTGGTAACGGAAACCTGTGACTGTGACCGGGGTGGCGGCTATCACCATGGCTGAACCGTGCTGCTGTAAATGAACTTTGACCTATGACCCTCACTCTGCGCCTGAGTTCCAGAGGGCTAAATTGTGATCCTTTTCTGGGCTGGCCACTTTAAACATGGACACCTCTAAGGGTAGGGTCTCAGCGATCCTCTCTGCCCTTCAGGAACTGCATACTGCTGCTTTATAGGTGGCAATGGTCACAGAGTTGACTCATTTATGTTGTATACTTTTCTGTTGTTCTCATAACACCTGAATTTATTTGGCTGTCCCTGGAGAAAGAAATACAACCCCCCCCTCCCCAAATCTTGCACAGAATCAATAATATTTACTTACTATTGACACAAACCTCTAAAGATACATATTTAATATTTTATTTATTTATACCTAGTACAAATAGTGAGTATATATGGTATATCATTGATTAACAACAGTGACCCAAGAAACTGCTACAAGTCCTACCTCAGGAAAAAAATAATGGGTTTAAAAAATTCAGACATAATGCAAATTTATGATTTTGATTTCTGGTTTTCTTAAATTTTAGTGTTCTTCAATGACTAATCAAAAGCCTTACTGTCTCACTGTTAGAAGATTTACTGAAGACTGTACTTATTTGGAAAGACATTATATGAAAAATATTCAAATACAAAATTATTGTATCTGATTTATATATTTTTTTTGTAAATGCTTAATTTATTTCACACTGAGTAATGAGTTCCTGTATGAAAGAGGCCAATTATCATATAATATAAATATATGCAAATTTTACCACTACATCAAATGTGGTTATTGCACACCATAACGAATGCCTACCCTCACAGAGAATACATAAATATTATTTTGGTGACCAATTATATAAAATTATATATGTATATATACATAATGCATCCTAATGTTATAGGTAGGTATGGCCATGGTTAGGCACCCAACAATCACTGCTAATGTCTCCCTTTTCATCACCATGTCATAGCTGCTCCTCCTCCACTTTTGGTTCCCCTTAACCATGTCTTCAACAGTGATGATGAAAATACTTGTGTGCAAATGGATGAGGGACTAAGTATTGGAAAGCCTGGTGAATTCTGTAATGGGTAGAAATGCAGGAGCTTCCCAGAGGGTTGCCAGTGGTTGGCTGTGATGCTGCGGTAGCCACTGCTAGCGCCTCTCCATGCAACTTTACATTGTAATACATGACACATTCGAATGTAGAGCCTGTAACCCACTTATGAACAAGCCAGGGAGCCATAGAATGATAACTGCACCAAAACAACTGAGCTAGCATTTCTCAGTGCCCCCCCCCCCCAATTCTGTGATATGTATACAAAGCTATTATTACAGGAGTAGGTTTTTATTATTAGAGGAGTATATTTATTAGAGGAGTATGTTTTTGTCACTGGAAGTTTAGCAGTTTTCTTCCATCTGAAAATGATTAGAACATAATATCTGAAGTAAATGATAAAAAAAAAACAAGCAAACGACAACAAAAACTTTGGCACATTGCACTGCTGAAAAATGCTTAGTATTTTGGCTAACAAACCTTCAAACAATTATAGCATTAATGTAGATATACACCCATACCATAGATTCTTTAATAAGCCTTCAAAAACAGACACATGATCTAAAGGCACTTTATACAGTAATCATACAACCTACTTGATTCTAGGGGAGATCCCTCTTTTAGGTACCATCCATTCACTTTATTTATATGCAATATTTACACACGAAGCAAACTAGTTTACAAAAAGGAACCAAATGTATAAAGACTCTGTTAATATATTTGTTGAAAGATTTTACAGAGCAATTGACTATATGCTGTTAATGCTGTTTGTACATTTCTTTCTGCCAAGTTTGAACATTTTCTTTTTATTTGCTTTATGGTACTTATAATTTAACAGTGTTCTCAAAGGTGTGTGTGTGTATGTGTATGTGTGTGTGTGTGTATATATATATATATATATATATATATATATATATATATATATATATATATATAAAACACACACACACAGACACAGATATATATATATATATATATATATATATATATATATATATATATATATATATATATATATATATATATATATATATAACATTTGCAAGATCTTATTGAACATGCTGTCTTCCATTGTACAAATGTCATATACTGCTCTCCGTGATGCTATAATACTATTAAGAAATCATTTAAAGTATCTTAGTTAAATATATTTTATTTGTGTTGAGAAAGGATAGTAACATGCAATAATAAAATAAATATTATTTAAGGAAATCAGATACTTGTTGCTGCTTTATTAACTTTATCCACTTACAAAATCTTATTTCTACACCAATAATGTACCATAAACCACCACCGTGTTAAGAGAAGCAAGTTAACTCTGCTTTCAAAGCTTATTAAACAACACCAGCTAAGCTACTGCACAGCACAGGATATTTGGACTATTTGATTACCCTCAGTCTGTGCGCTAGTTAGCTCCAGGGCTAACAGGAAGGAACACGCTGTTCCTCCGTAAACAAGCCAGTCAATTACTTCCTATTGGACGAACAGAAGAAAGGATATGGGCTGGGGTGGAGCGCCGCGTTTCCGCAGCGCAACGAGTTACCGGCTTAGAGTACGCTTGAAGTCCGCCATCCTGGCTGTAAGCCAGTATGAGCTCTGGCGAAACGCTTTCCACTTCTTTAAAGGACGCCGCAGGAAGCTAATAGAGTGCGAATGGCCCCCTTCCTGCTCTGTGTCGGACACAGCGTCTGGTGCAGCGATAGCCGGGGAAAGCATGCGCGCACACGCAGAATACGCACATTCAAGGAGAAACATGTTTTTAGCCCGAAATTCTGAGGCTCTTTTTATTAACTATGATAAATTATCAAATGAACATACGGAGGCACATACACTACCACACTCCATGTTCAGAAGAGGTGCAGTGTCATGCAAAACTCCATGGGAAGAAACTGTGTTCTGGCTCCATGCTGTACCCTCTGTTTCACTCAAAAAAATGGCCAGTTCTACACTAAGACCAACAGGAGCCATTTCACTCAAGTAGTTTAAAGTTGGGGAAGAATGCTAGCAGAATAAGGGTTCCCCCCACCCCAACATTCAATGTTAGCATTGAATGATGCAAGTGATTTGGTTTTTACACTATCATATTTTCTAGGTGAATATTTAATATTGAATAATATTAGATAAATTTAATGATATAAACCATATAATTTTAAATATTATATGTAATAATATAAACATTCTTCTAGGTGTACATTTTGTATTTATTTGGTAGAATTACGGTCACTGAAAATACCAAATTTAATTTTATTGTGCACAGGCTGCAAGCCTACAGTTTGATGTTACCAGACATACTGCTGCTGGTAACCATAAGAAACTGTTACGAGACCTGCTACTATTGGTAACTGTAAGAAACATTCTCTCAAATTGAAAGTCTCCACTGTGCCATTGGTTTGTAAACCTCAGCAATTTCTCAGAATTTTCCCACATTGTTTTTTTAAAAAGAAAACAAACAAAAAAAAAAACCCCAAGCAAAATACTACTTTCGAGTGCTAGTCATGAACAAGCCACACAACAGCATGATTCTATTCAATCCTGATCTAATGAGTAAATGTCTATTACAGTGGAAAAAAATACTTAAAATGAATTTTGTATATAATATTGAAGGTAATGTGGGACTCCTCATTTGTCTACAGAGGTTAAATAACCTAACATAACATAACCTAACCTGTGGTGTACAGTTCTGAAGTGGTCACTTCCCTAAGTATCTTGCGTTCTCTATTTAACTAAAGTCTAGATATACTTAATCAAGTAGACATCAGAGCTTGAGAAAAGCTCCACTTCACACCGAGTGGCCCATTTCTTGGGCTATTACTTCCTTTGTAAGATATTCTACTGTGAGAATATCCTGAAGAACTGCTGAAGGTTTTAGTATTCTCAGGGTCTAAGCAGCCATGCTTCTATGTCAGTGTGGGTTCACATGAGCTTTCATTAGAATAATGTCAAGGCCTATGAGTTGTGCGAAGACATCACCACAAACCAGGTGGAGGTGCAGAGTCTCTGTGGTAAGTATTAGGTTTGAGTTTGTAACTCCAGTAATTTTGTGTTTGTTGAAGTAACTAATGGCTCAGTGCTGCATTTCTCTTTTGTTTTCTATCTCTCTCTCACACACACAGTAATTTTGTGTTAGTCTTAATAACCAATTGCTCAATGTTGCATTTCTCTTTCATTTTCATTTTCTGTCTCTCTCTCTCTCTCTCTCTCTCTCTCTCTCTCTCTCTCTCTCACACACACACACACACACACACTCAAACACACGCACACACGCGCACACACGCACACACTCGCACACACGCACACGCACGCACACACACGCACGCACACACACACACGCACACACACACACGCACACACACACACGCACGCACGCACACACACACACACACACACACACACACACACACACACACACACACTGTCTCTCTTTTGCTACCACGCTGTCCTTCTATCTCTTTGTGTGCATCTGTATTGTACTGCCCTGTTTGGTCACCAGCTCACGTCGTCCCCCGCCAGCCCCACCCACTTCATGAGTCTGGTGTAAACATTACATCACCGCTTGGGCATTTCCCAAACCAGCACGGAGCCTCCACAGAAACCCCTGGGTGCTCCACTGTGGAACACACACTGAGGAGAAGTCACTGGGGAACACACAATAAGGAGAAGTCAGCCTTTGGCATCCAGGAGCAGTCTTTATCAGAGATAAAGGTAACTGGTTTGAAGTCGGGAAGATTTTGGCCAAATTATAACAACATCAAGAACAACAACAACAACCTGTGTTTGAGCTGATCATACAAGACCACCTGCTCTTAGGGATATTACATTAAATTAGTGTGTGTTAGAACAGAGCACCAACACATCAAAGCTTAGTGTCCATTACTTAGGCATGAAAAGAAGATAAAGGCTTTTTTTATGTGGCAACATTCTTATATCTCCTTTCTGTTCTAATCATAATTCATCAGTAATAAACTAATGTAATTACTGCATTATATTTCACTCCAAAACAGTATTGTTGTGGCTTGGTCTTAAATTTGGGCAAGATCTGATCTTCTTGTAATGGTATTAGTTTAATGTTCTTAAATGCTGGCCACAGTAAAGATTTTAATTTGGCTGGGGGCTAGTTAGGAGCTCTGTTTTCCTAAGGTTTCATGCAGAAGAGTAGCAAACTGAGGGATCCAAGCCATACAGGCTCCAGTCTCTGAAAGGCAATAAATGAGGAGCTCTGGAGTTTCCCAGATGGCAGTGAGCAGACAGGCCATCACCTGTCTGTCTGGGCCAGTAAGCCAGTGATGCATGTCATAAAGCTGTACGCCAGAAGCATATTAATGAGAGTGGAGAGGGTGCAGAGAAAGAGAAGAGATGGGGGGGGAAGGTTAGGATTCCCCCTTTCAGGAAGCAATAGCACAGTCCACAAAATCACTTGCTGGCAGGGGGTTGGGTATGCAAAGGAGGCAAGATGATAAAAGCCTGAGGAAGCCTGGGGAAAACCAGACAGTGAATGTGTGTGTGTGTGTGTGTCTGTCTGTGTCTGTGTTTGTGTGCTGCATGTGTGTTTGTCCGTCTGTCTGCATGTGCTGACATTCTGGTTATGCATGTGATCTCAGGAAAATGGATATGTGTTTAAGTCGACACAGCTGATGCTCTGATCCTCTGAGCAGCATCTATTGATCATGCTCACATTCACTCCCACACAGGCACTACTGGCCTGCTCCAGCCTCTGTGTTGTGTCCTTAGCAATGGATCCCGCTCCGCTACATGCAGTAAACATAAGCACTTATAGATTTTGCACTATGCATTACCAGCATTTACTCTTAACAGCTCGCTGGAGACCATTTGGTCTTTTCTAGTAGGCTGTCAAATGGCTGCCAGTAATGAATCACTAATGAAATACAGCAGTAAGGATCAGCTACAAGCAATTGTGTGGTATGAATGCTAGCACCACTGCTGAAGATTGACAAGATGGAGGCACTATGTTCCTTGGGGCACAAACGTATTTGAAGTCAATGATAACAAATAAAGAGGAGGTAGAACCTCCTGATCCAACCAAGTTACACTGTGATCTGTTTAAATGAACAGCTATGCAAGCACACATGCACATGCATACACACCCACGCCCATACACACCCACATACAGGAAGGTGCAACCATTATCTTCTGGAAAGAACACAGAGGATGCCATTAGTAGCCATGGCAGCATATGCACATGCATTATGCAAACATGCATACAAACACACATCAGTCTAAATGAGCCCAATCTTATCACATCATACTGACTGGGGAACTGTGATACTCAAAGAAGAATTCTGATATTGGTTTAAAGCTTATTGGGGGTGAAGAAGAAGAAGAAGAAGAAGAAGAAGAAGAAGAAGAAGAAGAAGAAGAAGAGCATTTTAAATAAATAGACTGCATGCATTCAAATGTACAAACTTGCACACATCAATTCAAGTTCAGTTCAATGGTGGGAAACAATAGCAAATGTGATGTAGGAGGGAAATGAATGAAAAGATGTCTGAAAAGGCTCAAGAAAAGAACACAATGAAACAAACCAACAGCTTTAAAAACACCCCTTCAATCCCTTGGCTGTCAGGAGAGGGTTTCCATCACCACATCGGGCTGTTTTTGTCCAGCTGTTGACATCTGGATGAATAGTATACACATCATTAGACAGGAAACAGATTCAGAGAAAATATAGTAAGCAACTCAAAGTGTTGTGCTGTGTGTGTGTGTGTGTGTGTGAGAGAGAGAGAGAGAGAGAGAGAGAGAGAGAGAGAGAGAGAGAGAGAGAGAGAGAGAGATTTTTGGTATGGGTAAGATTAACTTAATGGAAATTCATGCAGGAATAGCACATAAAATCTGTAAGAGTCTACAAAAGCACCAATGAAATCAAGCCTGAGCACCTTTTGAAACCACATAAAACAACAATCACGGTTATGGACTGAAACAATTAAGAGCAAGATAACTAGTTTAGTATTATTCTGTATTATTCCTTATTATTCATATATCTTAATTAGATATTTGCTTTGTAATTTTCCTGGATTTTATATGTCAATCCTATAGCAGATGCTATAAATGCACATTAATCTGCAGTTTACCTTTGCACTCATACTGAAGGAAGGGTCCTTAGGTTGTGGAAAGATTAGATAAATAGTAGAGGACTATTTGGGTATGAGCACAAAGTACTGATAATTTATATTCACACGAGAAACTGTTCTTTTAGAGCTATTCTTTAAATTGAAGTGAGTGAGCGTTGCATTTAATCGGTGTGACAGGCAGCGAAAATGGACACGCGAGGCTGAGAACAATTTAAGCTTGTAATTATTAATACAGGGGGGATGGAACCATTGAGGTAATCGTTTTGTCCAACCCGATACTTATTTTTACTCATTTCCGTTTACTTGCTTTGAAACGAGACGATAAACTGCAAACTGCGCATTTTGGTTATAGCACAGATGAACAGGGAAAATTAATCCTTGGTTTGATTCAAAATAAAAATACAAAGGCCTCTTAAATGTAACTTAATGAGATCCTGGGGTGTACTTCAGAGAAAGACGTGCAGGGATGGAATTACAATTATTGTAAATTAGCAGCCGCGGCTCACGTGCATTAAAGTCAGCGCGCCTTTAATTGACTGCAGATGGCGTGAAGCGTGATGGCCTACTCTCCCCCACTCGTGTGCACGTGTCCTTCTGCACGCAGGAAAAAAACAACTCGAGGAAGAAGCGAGAAACGCGCGTTGAAGGAATCCTAACGGGGGCGGTAGCATGAGCGAACGCAGCGTGTAAACAAGTACACGTGCGCGGAGTCCCGTCCCACACCCTTCATAACTAACAATTGAGAGCAGATTGCTATCGTGTTTAATCTCGGAACTGCTTTCTTTCTTTAGAAGAGCACGAAACCCAAACACTCCATATCCAGTCTTGCTCACGTGGAACTCCACAGTTGTATTTATAACCTTTATTGAATGTTATTTTTAAAGGAGCAATAAGTAATGTTTACCAAATCATAGTAAATTACATTTATGAAAGTGATTATTATTTTTACATTTTGTTTCCTTATGAAGCGCAGCTTACATGAGATGAAGAATCAAATTGTTATGTAGTCCTCAAATGAACCAGTTTACGATTCATAGATGGGTTTTAGAGCATTGTCACTTGAAAGTTGGGCACGCACGTTGGCTACGGAAATGGAGATTTGTGGCATTGATCTACAGTATTGCTCCCGTTTTGTTTAACAGCTAAATGAATTAATAAAAGACAATATGTTAAGACATGTCAAAGGATTATTTCACTTTATGCTTACACAATGATGACGCATATATGCACTGTGGACTGTACTGTAAGTGGAGTGAGCCATGTCTGGCTCCAAAAGCAAACAGATACAGCTGAAAAGCTCAATGCGAGTAACATTGTAAATCATTATGCATCCATAAATGCAAGACTATATAGCTAAAAAGTATAGTCTCTGTGACAGAGGCCATCACCGAGGAAGGTTAAATGGGTGTTCTGGCTGCTCTGCCAGGAAACTGGTTCTTTAGTCTGGTGGTCAGAGCTCACATTACCTCCTATCAGACCTGGGTTTGAGTCCTGGGTAGGGTGGCTGCCTTCAGCCTTCATTACAGTCTTGCGTTTATGGATGCATAAAAAGGCTAATGCAAGATGCTATTTGTGATGCTAATATGCTAACGCTAAATCCGAGGTAAATGAACATCGACTGTGGTCCTAGTATATCTGAAATCATAAACTTACTCTTAGGTGAATATACAAACAACCAAAAGTATAAACAAATGGAAGAGGTAGGAGGGGTGACATCAGTCTGCTGACCACATATCAAGCTCAAAGTAAGGGTTTCTAAATAAGATGTTCAGTAATGTGCCTGATCAGATCGTACAAGCTGGCCATTGTAACATGTTAGCTAATTAGATAAGTTGATTAGCACAGGGACTTAGAGTACATTCTGTCGTTATTGCAAGACATTTATTTAGATTTACCTTATTAAATCTAAATGCCTGTATATATGCATACTGAAAGTGGAATAATGTTTTGACATACATACATAGATGCATACAATATCTTGATATATTACATTTTATTAATTGAGTTAGCTGTTAAAGAAATGGGATGAATACTGGGGCTCAATGCCACAAATTTCCACTTCTTTTGCCAACATGGCTGTCATCTTTATTTACAAACTTTGAAAGGGTCTCTAGAGCCATTCATGTTTAGAATAAATCTATTTTAAAAATAGATTTGGTAAAGTATCTCTGAAACATCCAGGCCACTTGGTGTCAGTTTAATGGTTTTTCATAATGTGAAGAATCATCATTTGAAAAATGATTTATTGATCCTTTAACTGAATGAAACCTATGACCATTCTGCTACCTTGAGTGCCTCATGCATATGTGCATGATGTGACCATTAACATTTCTAGGCTACAAATCCTGCTAATTTATCCTGAAAAATATCATTCTAATATTTGCTTTTGCAATAGCTTATATAAAAAGCCAGAAGATAAACACCAACTCCAAAATGATTATTTGTCAATTTAGCAATTTAATGCCTTCTGAACTGCTACCCCATTATGAGAAGTCCAATTATTGATTTCTCCTTTAACTGTGTCTCTCCTTTTTTAAAGCAAACTCTGAAAAGCAGTGACCTTGTTACTAGCATTCGCTGCTTCAGAAGTGTGGAGAAAGGAGTGATCTAGAGTACAGATTACAAAGTCTCTATCTGACATAAAGAGGTCAAAACTTTTTTTCTTTAAAGTTTCAATCTGACCTAAAACCTCCAGTCTTTTAAGATCTTTCAAACTCTTGCTTTCTTTACTGCTTTACTGTTGCTTTCAAAACACTCCTGCTTTGTCATTCCTGATTTCTCAGTGTTGCAGAAAGTATCACCTAACCTTATACATAGGTCAAGTTAACAAGAGATGTATTTTTAGATTCTGGATCAGTTTTAAAGCGAAAAATCTCTGTTCCACAGACTAAAATCTCAATACTAAACACAGACATGCCAGCAATACTTCCCATATCCTATACACAAATTTATGGGTTAACAGGAAGTGCAAATCTTTCTTTATTTCAGAAAAATGACAGTACCTTCATTCTACCTGTCTCAAAGAAGCCTTTTGATCACACACCAACTAACTGCAGAATGGGTAAACCCAGTCCCTACATTCTCAATAAGAACTAAATAACTCTGTTCCATTGATGTAAAACCAAATGAATCATCTGGTCACTTGTGGATTTCTCTTCCCCCAGAGATCTACAGTTATCATTTGCATGTTTCAACAAGTCTAGCTGTCAGAGTGAGTCACACTGTAAAGTGCCCAATTTCATTCTAGCTGGGGTTTGTCCCTGAGCAAAACACTGTGGGTGTGATTTTATTTTTGCCTCACGTGGTAACAAAACTGTAAACATGTCTGCCCCTATAGTGCCCAGAGAACACTGCAAATCTTTAAAGGTCAGTGTTGTCCAAGTGACATCTGAAAGGCCTCAGTGTATGGTATTATTCTTGGAGCACTGTTTTATAGGAAAATGGCAGTCAATAGAAGGAGCTGATTACTGAGGCAACTGCTTCCAGCCTATCATCACCATCCCCCATCTTGCACTTTCAACAGTCCACTCAACATTCACAGTCTATGCATGCACCATTAAAACTGCAGCAAATAACTTTTTTACACAAGTTGAAAGAAATGGACAAGGATCCATGTCGATCCATTGGTCACAGTGAACAGTGAAATTTTTCTGAATAACAGGCTTAGTGAACCACCTTTTTTCTCATCAGCTAACATTCTACACCTATTGGCTGATACAAAGCACCCAGCACTAAAAGATAGTTCCTTTTTTCCATTTTTATTTCAGGTATGAACATTAAATGCTGCTTATGGTACCTTTAAAATGGGAGTGTGTGGGAACCTATGGGGAAGAAAGGTCAGCTATTGACATGGCAAGCAGCTTTATTCGAGGCATAGGCAAGCAGTTAGAGTGGCTGCCTTCCAAAGGATTGTGCATACTGTGTCCATCAAACCTCTTCAAATCCGGATCAGAGGATTGGCCTTCATCGACCTGCATGTAAATCCTTACCCACCAGAAAACAGACATCATCACCTGTTGTGTGTATTGCATCAATAGATGAGCATATCTGACTTTGAGATCAAAACAATGGGTAGAGCCTCTTCGCGCTGCGCTCTTACACTGGTAGAAGTGCAGAAGCTAGCACACATGGAGGCTTGGGGCTATAGTTTTAAAAGGTGCTAGATTGTACTCTCCAGACTTTTGTGTGTTTCTGTGAATTGACATGCCTAACTCAAAGCCCTTTAAGTCAGCTGTGTTAGATCATAGATAACACTAAAATACATAGAAGATGAGATTCCCAGCAGGGGGACTGGAAAAATATGCTTATATGCTGTAAACATACATTTTTCCCAGTAACTTCTACAATGTTTATTATAATGTCAAAGCCCCTTTGGTCTACAATAATAACTTTAAAACTGTACATGCCAATCATGCACACTGTACACTGTACACCCTGTGGGGTATGTACAACCAAATCTTACATGTTTGTTTCATAAACCATGCTCAGAAATCTCAAAACAAAGTGTTTGAAGTCGAGGCCAGTCTAAACAGAAACTCCTCTGTAAGGGTGACCTTCTGCTGGAGCTGAAGGTGAAGGCATCCTCTGCTAGAACACTCGATGATGCTGGTGTTTGTGTGGGTTTGTGAATCCCTGATTGGCTGCCCAGCTGTGGCCTGCTCTCTGTGGAGGTGCCTCACTGCCCATCACAACCCGGACTAAAGGGGATGCAGTTTCTATGGAAACATGTTCTTTTCAGGTCTTTGTAATGAAAATATTTACACTGATATTTTTTAAGGCAAGGAAGCCCTTTTTTTTTTACATGTTTGTTAGAACACAATAAATAACAATAACAACAACAATAATGTTTTATTTCAACAGAATGTACAATAATGCATTAATTCTTTATGGTATTTTTATTTTCTTTATGCTGTTGTAATACAGTTGTAATACAGTAATTATCATTCTAACACTGAGTAGAACATGAACTTTATAAACAGAGTATACAGCGAGAGCACATATGAGTGCATTCTGTTAAAAGAGCAGAAATTTAGTTTAGAAACACCTGATTTTACCCACTGTACACCAGAGAATTCAAGTTGTTTCTCAGTAGGATACACACTCCCATTGTGCTCGAGTGTGTGGAGGCACGTGATTTGGTCTTTGTGAGTGTGTGATTGCACATGAATGTGTGTTTTCTATGTGTGTCTATCTAAGAACTTATGAACTGATAAGACAGTGTTAATATGTGGAATGTACCACCAGCTCCAATCCAAAGCACAAACTTACTGACCTCTGTGTCTCTCCCATCTCAGAGGACATAGCTCAAAGGTTTTAAATTCCAGGCTGCATTCAAATACAGTAGCATATTTCTTTAGTAACTGGAAACAAATATGTGCACTATTTATAGCCATAGTGCAATTAGATAGGTATGATAATGCAAGCAGCACTATGAAGACTGTTTAATGAAAAAAAAAGGGTTTATTTTGAATATTGTATCTTGTGCTTCTCAGTTTTTCCAATTTCACTCTCTTTCATTTCAGGATCTTTATTTTTTAGCTTTTATTACTTTATTATTGTTAGCTTTTTATTACATTTTAATTATCTTTTTATGACTGTCACTGTAAAAGTCTCTTAAAACATGCCAGTTTAAGAGCTTTGTGTCTTAACTACCCTGTTTTTCTCATGAGCTCTGCAAGCTCTCTGTGACAGAACATCCTGGCTTAATTTTCTTACTGTCTTACTGAACATTCTGCAACTGAAGGTCAGATTGTTTCCTCCTGATTAGGAAACGTTAAGTCACATGCTGTTTTCATTAGGTAGTACACAGTGTATAAGCATGTTTGCTGTAATCACATGCCATATTAACCAGAGGGGCAAAGATTATGCGCTCTGGATGTATGTTATGAAATGACTGCTGTTCCCTGGTGGTGTTATTTTGAATATGGGGTTGTTTATAACAGCCAGGCCTGTGTGGCTACAGGAAATAGGCATACCAGATATTTGGTAACACCTTTTGTAACCACAGGTATACTTCTCGTCAGGCATGGTCATGTTTTGAAACCTGTTTGTAGGCAGCACTGAAACTGTGAGAAACTAATGTGTTGTGCACCACACATGAGCAACTAGCACAGTGCGTAAACTATGTGGTTTGTTTTTGTGATCTGTGCTGCAATAACAACGCAATTATCTCCTACACACCTACAGGTCTGGGAACAATGTCTCTAAAAGCAGGGTTGGGAGGGTTACTTTAAAAATGTATTCTGTTACAGATGACTGATTACCTCTAACAATGTATCTGTAACTTAATCCAAATGTTTGCTATATTAAAGTAATGTAATCTGAATACTTTCTGTTACTTTTGGACTACTTTCTAACACTGCCAAATAGATTCAGAACACTGCTGACTGATTACCTCTAAAATTTATTTGTAACCTAATACAAAGGATTACTATATTAAAGTAAAGTAACCTGAATACTTTCTGTTACTTTCAGATAACTTTCTAACACTGCCAAAGAGATTCATAACACTGGTCCCCCACAGTGTCAGCCAGTGTGGCCACCAATGAATTTCCACAACGTCCTGTAGTTTCTCTGCAGACTTATGAGCAGCATGGGAGATATGTCATGGTTGTCTACATATATCTGTTCCCCAGCAGTCCATCATTGCTGAGAAGGCCCTGTAGAATACTCAATCCCTACACTCCTGTCAAACTGGTCAGATTCACCAGTTTAAATATCCCAGATAGGTATAGAATGTTTTGGTATTGGTTACAACCTGTGGGGCTTTGTTAGAATTTGTTGATTAACATAATTATCTGTGACTAAGTAAAGGCATTTTTTGCCTAAGACAATACTCCAATTAGAAACTTCTTAGCACTTGAAAAGGAGGTCTATCTTGAAAAAGCGTATCGTAATCTGAGTTTTTAAACACTGTTTAAACAGGAGTTTATCATGAGATATCGATTGCAGGAAATAATATGAGGAAAATTTGGTATCAGTGATTCACTGTTTGTGGTCCAGTAGTCTGTGATTTATTGTGAACTAAACACAGAAGAAAATTAATTTAATTAAGATAATGTTTTACTTAACATGTATAAACCCATATGAAATAAACACCATATCCGTATTAAAGGAGATATTGGTCATTTTTCTAATGCTTCTTCTTCACATTATGAAACAGCCATTATACTGACACCTAGTGGCTTGGATGTTTGAGAACTTCTGTACTAAATCTCTTTTAAATGTGACTTTGTCCATGTGGGAAAGCGGGTTTATGGATCATAAACTGGCTCTTTTGAGGACTAAGCAATTTCATTTTCCATGTCATGTGAGCTGCACTTTATATAAAAAATGTAAAAAAAATAAATAAATATCACTTTGGCAAATATTGTTTGCTACTTTTTGGTGGTAAAAATGACTTATTGCTCCTTTAATTTTGGAAAATGCCCATGTTCATGTTAAATCTCATGTCAAGATTAAACAAATCCAGTGTTCATGATAAACAAAGCTATTAGTGCTCATATGCCTCAATGAAAGTAATGAATCCTACCAGAAAGATCTCACAAATGCACATTTGTTTTCAGTCACAAATTGCAAATAGATGATGCAAAGACCCCAGTTGTACCCAGAGCAAGGAACACAAGGCATGATGCTGAAAAAAGGTACATTGGATGCTGTTGCAGTGTGACAACAGGCATAGAAACCGTTCACTCGATCCTTGTTAAATTGAAATATAATCCTGCTACTAATCACCATATTTAAAAAAAATGTAATCCAATTACTCTCTGTTTCTTGTAACTGTTTTGGAATTCAGTTTCTTTTTTGTGTGTGTACTGATTATGTAATGCCATTACAGCTCTCAGTTACTAAATCCTGTCTAGAAGTTTCTATGTAGTATGCAACATAAACAGTAGTGGGAGGGATTGTACTGCCTGGGGTAAATTGTGTAATGTTACACTGGAATGTCATGCTAAAAGGGAGTGGTCTTTCATTTCTTGGCACAAAGCCTTTGTGATCTGCGAACAGATCCCTGCTTGCCTACCTTAGCCTTTCTTAATATATGTTAAGGAGCTAAACTGATCTACATCCTGCATTCTCTGATATGTTCTGGAAATGACCTACACATTTGAGCTGCCATTTATTTTTTCTAAGGCTTGTTTTTGCCAAATGAGCATTGTGTGTTCCACTGAGGCCACAGCAAAACTCAGATTCAAAAGCCTATTGGAGTATGAGGAACCAGTCCTATCCCTGAACCCAGTTCCTGTTTCAGTCCCATTGCACTCTATAATTCCACATTTGGCTTGGTCTTTTTTTCAGACTGCAATATTTGAGTCTACACATCTACTGTAAGCTCTGGCATTTGGAGAAATGCAACTGCTGGTGGAGTTGAAGCACACGTGTTGGTTTGCTAGCTGTGCAGCATGGCATCATCGGGGGCAACCTCCTGTTTACTTCCTGTTTATAGCTGAGGTTGAAGCCAGGGACACCCTGGCATGGGCACAGTCGCTTTTGCCAGCAGCACACTGGCAAGGGCCACAGTCCCATTCCTCACCATGGCATGGAAGCAGAGCATCTTGCTTGACTGAAAACAAACAGGCTGAGAAAGGGAGGGATAGAAGGAGAGAGAGAGAGAGAGAGAGAGAGAGAGAGAGCGAGAGAGACAGACAGTCAGAAAGAGAGAGGAAGAGATAATGGAGAGAATGAGGTAGAGTGAGAAAGACAGAAGGAGAGAGAGGATGTCTGTGTGGCTAAGACAGCCTTAGTATGTGCCCTGACTGCTCTACTGGCTCTGGCCGTACAGCACAGCAATGTGATTGAGGCTTAATGAACCTCACTGAATTGACTGAATACTCTAATCCACAAGGGATTACAGTGGAGCAGCGTGCAAGCCTCACCCTGAGAGTGAGAGAGACAGAAAAATAGACACAGACAGAGAGAGACAACACAGAGAGACAGAGAAAGAGACAGAGAGCAAATGACAGACAAACAGAAAGACATACACAGAGAGAGACAGCGAGAGAATGACAGACAAACAGAAAGAGACACAGAAAGAGACAGAGAAATAGACAGACAGAGAAAGAGACAAAGAGAGAATGACAGACAAACAGAAAGATAGACATAGAGACAGAGAGAGAATGACAGACAAACAGAAAGAGACACAGAGAGAGACAGAGAGAGAGAGAGGGAGCAAGAGAGAGGGATAGTGGGAAAGGGAACATGGAAGAAGAATAGGGAGCAGGGAGTAACATTATATTTATGGACACTGCTGTTAATCTTTCCTGCAATGTTGGACCCAGCAATAAAAATAGAATTTCAGTAAATTGCACACAGTTCTTTGTGGGAAAAGCTGAACTGCACATCGATGTAGTCCTATTTTCGTATAAAGAACCATATCCAACTCAGATTTCAGATATGGCTGCTTGTCCTGCAGAGTAAAATTCAGCTCGTAAATTCATGACCAAACAGCACATAAGAATAAATTGTATGTAACCAAATGCAGCAAACTGGAATAAACTGTTGATCCAGTTGCATTTCACTAGTAGCCATGAGCCAGTGTCAAGTGCCTTGGTCTTGACACTTAACTAGACTTGGGCTTGAAAACCAATCTGTGTCTATGTTCTGGTAACCCAAAGCCGACAGAAAGCTAACAGAGGTCAGTAGAGGACACCATTATACACAGCATTCTTACACGCTGCCATTACACGTTAAGGAATTAAGGTCCTTACTAGGCCATAAGGTCCTGTTTCTCTTTCTCCTTTTGAACAGGGCCACAAAAACTAAGCTGTAGGATGATCATAAACAGAGGACGCTACCACCGCTAAGCTGAGTAAATGCCCTCAGTGCATGCTTGGTGGTAAACAGTTAGTGTTCATCTTATAGCTGCAGAATGGGTCTCTCTTCTGTTGGATGCCAAAGAGTGGCAAGATGTATTGTATAACCAGAAATCTTCTTCCAGTTTGATGTGAATTAGAGCTATTTCTCATGTGAACTTTACAATACATTTGTTGTATACATTGTGTGCAAAACATCCAAGCTGTTTCTTCAAGCTCTTGCTTTAGCTGTGGAGGTTTCTAATAATACAGGTTGTATACCTGTTTTTGTATGTGTTCCAAAGACACACAGCATGAATAAGGCTAACGGTATTCAAGGAAGCGCAGGTTGATTTTCAAGGCAGAAAGGGGAGATGCTCACAAGCATCTCTGAATCCCTCTGCCTCTGTACTGGATGAACCATGTCATCCATAATTTACACCTCCCGTCCCCCCTCCCCTCTGTCTATTCTGAGCCTAGAGAGGACAGGAACAAGGTTGGGGAACACAGTGTTCCACAGCTACTGCGCAGCATAATCAACGTCACACACACACACACGCGCGCTCACACGCACACACACGAACGCACATTGCTCGCTTTCATTCACCCACATTCTCATTAAGATTCTCTTATATTCACTCACAAACTCACACCCACATGAAGATGCTGAAAGATACTCAGTTTCGATACAATTCACATACATTATGTAGAAGATGTAGAGATTATGAAGTCGGGTCTCTGCTGGATCACTGGCTTTTCTAAAATATGGATCTGGCACCCCTTTAAATGTGTCAACACCCATCATATGTAAGACTATTTTGTAGAAGCTGCTGGAAGGGGCCATTTTCAGTTACTTCTCTTACCAATCTTCTTACCAGTCTTTGGCCTACGGAAGTTGCTCAGCACGGGTTAAATTGCCTCACAAAGCCGTTTAAAGCTTACAACAGAAATGAGGCCATTGTTTGGCTGTTCTCACTGTTCACATAGGAAAGGTTTTCTTTGAAGTGTCAAATGGTCAGTAAAGAAGGGTATGTGTTCCCCAGACAGCAGTTCTCTTAGCTGATTGACCTTCATTCCTCTATACTTTAATAATAATGATATAATCTATTCATATATTTCCTTAATATTTCTGGAAGCAGTGCATGAGCATGAAGGCTTCCAGTCACCAAACTGACAGTGCTTTAATGGTGAAACTGTAACAGGTGACTGAAGTTTACAAAAGTGTGGCTAGTTATCACATCTTTGATATGTTTTCAGTTGTTTGTCTTTGGTTCACTGAAACAGTATTGAAGCACGCCCTGCCAGTAGCACTAATTGCAGACGTACAACATCAAATAAAGACATGTCTGAAACTGTGAAATGCAGTGAGGAATTTGAACCTTTTGGCCTTAACAGGTTCTTCTTTCCTTTAAATATCAAACAGGTGTTTTGAACCTTCAGGCTGTGTGTGAATGAAATACATTCACTCTCTCTCTCTCTCTCTCTCTCTCTCTCTCTCTCTCTCTCTCTCTCTCTCTCTCTCTCTCTCTCACACACACACACACACACACACACACACACACACACACACACACACACACACACAAATTCCCTGACAGAATAGAGTCTTCCTCTCTCAGAGTTGTTCAGGGTTACGAAAAATAGGAAAAGCAAGTTTCTGTGTGTAGCTTGGGGGGGGAGGGTGTGTGGAGATAAAACTCTGTATCTGTGTACATGAAAGAACATCTGTGTGTGTGTGTGCGCGCGTGTGTGTGCCTGTGTCTGTGTGTAATCAGCTTTTATCATCCCTGTGAGAGAATGACCTCAGTTTAAACTCCAACTTTAAGTCAAAACATTGCACAACTGAATTATTAAGGCTTTTTAAAATGTTTAATAAATGAAATTTTTTGGATTCTGAAAAAAAGAAAAAAGAAATCCCAGGAAAGGTGGAACACTACAGATGTTAATAAAAAGAAAGATGAAAGAGTGAAAGATGACAAATACAGGGGTGTACACAAGGGTTTATTCGAATCATTTAATGGTATGACTGACATATCTCACAAAAGTGTTATTTTATCACGTTACCAGCCTCACCTAGCCTTGAAATAATAAGTGTACTAGCACATTCCTTTATGGGGGCACACCATAGCACTAGAATAATGTGGGTGGTATTCCACAATGACATTGCCTCAGTACCACATTGTAGATACTATTCTACAATGCCATAGTAGTTTGATACGGGTGGTGGGACAGTGCTTTCAAATGCCATGATCCAGGCAGACTGGTTCAGATCAGTAATGACTTCCTTTAAATATTAGCCCCCCAAAGACTGATGCTTGAACTCCCTCAAGAGCTTAACCCAGAGGTGTAACTCTGGACCTCAAGAGCTTAACCCAGAGGTGTAACTTTGGATCTTGAGTCCAGTTCCTGGACCTGGGTTTTGTGATCACAGGTAACTGTGTGGACACATGTGCTCCCCCACTGTCATCTTGTCTGACTCTGAGATAAAGGGAAGTTAATCTGGAGTACCTGAACTCTGTAGGCTATGATTTGAATAACTATGTTCTATATAATTAAATTAACCACCAGAGATTACACAATCAAGCAGATTTTGAATTGCAGGTCCAAAAATGTATATCTAAGCCTTGAAGGCCTAATCTTTGTTGTTGATGCTGGACTTAGGTTTTTTTTTTTGCCTCTATCTACAGTTCCTGGTAGCTTTATTTCAGCTTGACCACACGTTCAAGTTTTGCTGGTCTGAGAAAACCACTTATCCTCAGTCAACCCTGTCTGAATGGAACAACCAGGACGGTGGCTACCAGAAGCAGGAGCTGTATCAGTCGGCCGGGAAAAACTGTGCCAGGGAAACGGAGGCACGTCTTGGCTCTGAAATAACTAATGTGCCGCCGAAGACAACCACCCACGTCGGTGGTTATTTTCGCTGAACAGGTCTTGCTTTGCATGACGTGGTGTGTGCATGAGTGCGTTTGTGTGATTGTATAATAACTGCGTGAGAGGTGAGCGGATATGTGATATGTGAGAGGAAAGTACTTGAATGGAGTTCCCACTACTCCTCATTTCTGGTCCCCAGAAAATCAAGTTGACAGCAGGATCGAAAGCTCATACATCATTTTTATTATCCATGGCAAGTTCATGACCTTTCATACACAAACTCTCCAGCTGTGACTTTAAGCTTTTAACCTTTTATATATGTGTGCTCTCATGCAAACACCCACTTTAAAGCTTTTAGTGGCATATATTATTTCCTTTCTGATGATTTGGTCTATAATAGAAATGACATCCTGTTCAATTATACAGAAAGGAAAGTTTGGTGCCTGAGAACTTGATGGAGTTGGGCCCACACCTGTAAACACTATCTCTGTTTCATAAAATTCTTAGTCAACTTTGGGACAAATGGGGGACAAATAAACCCGAAATACCCACACAATAACCCGTCTAACACCCCAGTCAGACTGTGTGATTTGTGAGGAGCGCCTGGTCCAGCTCAAGGCTCCTGTATGCCTACTGGCTCCACACTCCACTCCTTTCTCCACAGCCTTGCGCAGTATGGGGGATTAGTGCCAGGATTAGTCGCGTTGTCTCTGTGGTTCTGGCCGCTCTGAGCTGTTGTGCCGCTTTGGACCGGTTTGTGTCCTGATCTCATTTAGGTGACAGCGAAAGAGAGCGAGAGAGGCTGTGTGATTTACCTATATGATTTCTACACTGTTTTTGTCAGTTGTTGCTGGTCATACGCAGCACTCAGTAGCCGTGGTGCACAGCAGCCGGGGAAGCTGGGGGGTGGGGGTGGGGGTGGGGCTGGGGTGGGCTGGTGGGGGGGTTATCACATTCCTTACACAAACCAAAGCAAGCATGAACACGTTCCCATGCAAGGGTTAGCACTGTAGAATGTGGAAGAGCTTTTGAACTAAACGACCAGGGTCATCACACTGAGTGAGTCAGTGAGATTTTAATCAGGCTATACTGGTGTAGCACACCACACTCCTGCAGAATACACTCAGCTTGCAATTTGTATGTGTGAAGGTCTTCCAGTGCCAAAGTCAAGCCTTTGCTATGGCCTCTATGCAAGTGAGAGGTTCATGTATTCAGAACTCACCATCCCTCTAGCTGGGTTTATCCTCTAACATTGCTTCCACCATTGCAGAATCAGTGCTAGTTTCTCAGTAGCAGCGGGGTTGGCACAGGGTTGGTGACACTTCAGGGGTTTAGGCCAACCCAGGAGGAGCACATCTGATTCCACTTGTTTAATCAGATGGTCTGTTGCCTTCAAACAATAATGTGCTCCTGTTTGGTTGCAGTGAAACCCTTCATCCGCACTGGTGCTCCTCTGGGAAGACTAGACATATCCGCTCCATAGACTTCACAGTAAAGCCAACATACTGCAAGAGAAGACTGACTTCTGAAGTTCTGAAACTTCACATTTATGCATGATATTGTTGTTCTGGTACCCTGAAACACATCTGTGAATGTTCCGGTACCCTGAAATAAACTCTGTGAATGTTCCAGTACCCTGAATCACTTCTGTTTGTGAATGAAGCGCTTGATCATTACCCATGCCAGTCTGCTCCAGGCAGTGCTGGTCACAGGGAACACTAAACACTGCACAGTGTTTTCAACCTGGGCCTGGAGCCAAAGAACTCTTCTAGAACAGAACGTAAGCTCAGGGAAGCTGCAAATCCATTTCAGTTAAGATAGACTCCATGCAGCTGATTGGAAAAGAAACCAGTTATTGTCCATCTTTCCTCTGACAAAACTCTGAGTGCTTATATAATTAATAGGGAAAAGCAACATCCACTTCAAATGAACTCTTTTCTCACTTAAAACAAATAATCTTATCCAAGAAAATTAAATATTTTCAGAGAGTGCGTTTTTAAAAGAATAACGCTTAGGTGTCAGTGAGGTCCATTGTGAGAGATGCTCTTGTCAAGCATCTGACAGAAGTTTCCCAGCAGGTGTGTCTATGGTGTAATGGCAAAGAGCTCAGGTCAGAGCAGAGGGCCCAACCTCACAACTGTGTGATGTAACTACTTGGGTTGCTTTTATGACTAGATTAAAATTACATGGTTGTCTAAACATGCAGCTCAAAATGGTACCCAGATGATAAGGCAGATGTGGCATTGTACCAGATGTCAGGATTGTTCTGATATTAGACTGATGAGCCCTGCTCTCTCTCTGTCTCTCTCGCTCTCTGTCTGTCTCTCCTACAGACACACACATACACAAACTCTTACTTTATCCATTGTAACCTACAACACATACCTGCTACATTTTTAGATTTTGTATAAAGAATTGTAAAAAGAATTTTATCCCATTTGCCCCTTAAGGTTCCCATAGGTTTTCATGTTTTCATCATCAGGACTTTTGCTCCATCCAGCCCCAGAAAAGGTCCAGAGGAGGCCCAGATAAGCTGCGTTCTCCTGTCTCCCTCCATGCTTTATGGGTCCCAGGAGGGCAGCAGAGACCCAGAGAAGGGACAGGCTAAATTAAGGCAGGAAGGTCACCCTATACACATGCGCATGCACGTGTGTGTGTGTGTGTGTGTGTGTGTGTGTGTGTGTGTGTGTGTGTGTGTGTGTGTGTGTGTGTGTGTGTGTGTGTGTGTGTGCATGCATGGGCATATGTGCTACATGAGTGCATAAACAGGTTGAATAGTGTTACATTGTTTACTTGGCTTAAGGCTTCAGCACTACAGAAGAAGCTACTCGAAGCTGAGCAGTGCCACATTCAGCAGGCTGATGCCAAGGTACACCTCAACTACTTCAACAGTTTCTGCTTCTGCTACAAACAAAGGTTTGAAGCTACATGTTTTAATACTTGAATATCAGTTTTTGACTCTTTCAGCTGACCCTGTCTTTTCTTAGGTTTAGTCACCATCAGTTAGGCTTGTAAACAACTTCCTTCACATGAAGCCTGACACTGGGCCTCTTCCAAATGCTGTCTGTTCAAATTCCCCTAAAAGGTTAAGAGAGAACACAGACTACCATGTTCTATATGTCAGTTGAAGAGTCCCCAGTCATAGACACCATGTGGCACAACTTCCACTCAAACTTAGGTCTCCATGGAAAGACTCACCTCTGCATTGTGAAAACAACACTTTAACTATATAAAACATCCATAAGTTGCCATTGTTAAGAAGTTAGTCTCTCAGGTAATGGCTAAAATTAGGCTTTGGCACTGGAAATGATGTCAGTCAGTCACTGAAGATGGGTAATACCCATCAGTAGCTCCTACCAGCGGCACCAGTGACTGATCACCTTCCACACATTGGTGTGTTTGTCAGATCATAGAATCCTGGTTTGATTTTGTCTTATTGCAGGCAGATGACTCCTTCAGTCACATCACTCCTTGAAAGTTACAGGATCTATTTGATCATAGTGATCTCAAAGTGCTCTAGCAAACAGGGGGCTGAGAATGGCTGCAGTGATTTGGGTCAATAATAATGATATAATGTGCTTCATAAGAGAGTGAGTAACCCTGTGAGGAATAAGTGATATTTCCTGCTGTCTGTATCTGGGAAAGAGTCTGTTTACCTGAATTTGTGTGAGAAGGGCATTTCAGTGGCAGCAGCCCGCTCTGATCCATGTGTCATTCCAAATAAAGCATTGATATGCAAAATTTTCTCCTTTAAAGCAACATTAGTCTCCCCCTCACTCACACAGATGCATATATGCACACACGCACACACACACACACACACACACACACACACACACACACACACACACACACACACACACACACACACACACACACACACACACACTCAGGGCTTGGTTCCGGTTAAAAGCGGACTTCACATCACTGACGTCAGTTGTTTACCATCTTCCAGGTCAGCTCTCATTCTTTTCTTTGGCTCTGAGGCTTAGATTGGCTTTCCTTTGCTCTGTTTCTCACCCCCCCCCACCCCCCACCCCAAACATACACACCCCACACGGGGTGTTATGTAACCTGTTCCTGCTCGGTGACCTGCTGTGAAGTCAGCTGTACAATTGTTACATTAGAGCTTTGATGTGACCAGATCAATGGCACACCACTAGAGAAGCTTGCTGCCAGAGAGGTAGATTTAGAGGGCTGGAAGGTAGAAGGAGAGGAGAGTAGAAGAAAGGAGAGAAGAGGAGAGGTTTGTACATCCAGGGGTTCCTCTTCTGCTGCTGCGGATCTGATGTAAACATACCAGGCTTGTGTGTGACTGTTTTTGCTGCGCAGTTCTCCCTCACTCTGCTTGCATACTGCGCGATTGATCGCACCCTAGTGGAAAACATCGGGCCTACACGCATTAGTGTTTTCTCAAGTTCTAGAGCGGGATTAATAATAACGGAAAGTGTTGGTAATGATGAATTGAAAATATTTGACCCATTACCGCTACAAATGACATTCTGGTTCTCGCCATCTCCTTTTCATCCTTAGCCATGCTAGCATTTTGGGGTGGTGATTTCTTCAAGGATCAAAATGCTAGTATATGTGTTCAGTTAAACTCTTGACATATGATGATTTACATAGTGACAAAATTAGCTTACATGAAGGGCAATGGACAATCTTCTGTTTTTTGTCAAAATCATGAATATCTACACACACGCACACAGACGCACACACACACACACACACACACACACACACACACACACACACACACACACACACACACACACACACACACACACAAACACACACCCTTGCATGAGTGTCATACTGAAAAATACCTAAGCTGTGATGTGATAGAGCAAACAGTTCTGAAGAGCCCTGCGGTGTTTCCATGTACATGAATGGGGTCATAAAAATATGTTGGAATCTGTGAAATGTATTTAGCCCTGTTTTTTCATTAAGTGTTACAGAGTGCCACTGCACACCCTTACGTTTTGAACAAATCTAAGTGGTTAACTTACACATCTCTGCGTTCATACTTTGATAAACTGTATTGATATAAGTGACTGAAATGCCCAAACTATTAATCAGCTTAGTACCTGGATGAGTATTACTTTTGCAAGCCTGTTACCTAACATCCATCCATCCATCCATCCATTTCTTGAAAAATAATGTTTCAGGAAAATGCTAAGCATACAGTAAAAGTGTCCCTGATCAATCAAACATCAATGCACTCAATGGCAGACTCTGGAAGAGGGGCCCCATGGTTGAAAAAAGCATTGCTAAAGTGCCCTATAGAGCAGCAAAAACAACAGGAAGTGCCCTATTCCTTGCCATTCATATGGGTAAAAAATGCCCTCTAGAGTGGCCCTTCATGTAATAAATTATGATTATGTGCCCTCCAGAGCAAGAAAATCTTACCACGCGTCTTGCTAGTGAAGAAAATGTGATGAAATGCACTATAAGGTGTTCTGGACTACACTTGACAATCCCTATGGTAATGTAGGGATTGTAATGTTCATACTGCTCCTATATTACAGTGTACCTCAGGGTGCCCCTTCCAGTAGAGAAAATGTGATGCAATGCTGTATAGGGTACACCTACAGGTACACATGAAGAAGTAACTATTTAGGTGCTCTTCTTATGGAGAAGTGCCCCTCGAATGGTTTGAATGTGATGCAGTGCTGTAAAGGGTGTTCCTACATGTGTGAGAATGTGGGAAGTTTTCTATTGCCCATCCAGTGAAGAAGATGTGGTGCAAAATAGGCACCCTCACAAAAGGATAAACTTGATGTTCCCTACAGGTGCCATTCTGATTAAAATCTTGCCCTTGAGAAAACACGAAGAAGTGATCTTGCAATGCAGAGAAATAAATCCCAGTGAAGAGTATGAGTTAGTGCCCTATAGCCTCCCATACACTGTGCCTTTTCCAAAGTGGGTTCCATGATGACCATTTAGGGGGACCATCAAATACTTTAAGATTTTTAATTTACCTACCAAACCTGCTTACATATAGGTGAGATTACAATTTTAAAATCAGGATAGCCTAATAACATAATGATATTCAAGAATGAAGACTATTTCATCATATATGATCCATCATGGCTTTTTGTTTACGTCACCAAGTTGTGCTGTACATGCCCTTTTTATTTTTCACTCCTGCCTTTCAAACAGCCTGAGTCCACCATTGACCTTACTGTTTATGTTCTGTAGCCTAACATGTATGCATTCTGCATGAACACAATGTACCCAGCTGTTCATCATTAAAGGAGCGAGAAGGGAATCAAAAACAAGAACTTTGTGACCCAGTTCAGCTCTTTGGTTTTTTTTTCACCACATTCTGCTGAGTTTTTTTTTTCCTGTTTTACCCAACTGCTGTACCTATGATATGTTCTATTTTACTCTCTTTGTGAGAACAAAATGTCCCCTATAGTGACAGTAAAATTTGCTGCAAAACAAAAAATGCAGCTTTCAGATGGAAACTAAAAGATACAATGGATTTCCCTGTGGTCACTGAATTGACAATTTTGGCTAACGTGTATATCTACAGTTTGACACTCAGTAATGACAACAGCATCAAAGATAATACAAGAATAAGAGTATGCCTCTACAGACGTATATGCTGCCTTTTATGGAGATTCTTTGGTATTCACTGGTAGCAGTGTGTGAAAGGGGACTGATCCCTGGTCTAGAAATGACACATGGCTTCCTCTTTGTATTCATGGTTGCCCTATAGAATGCCCCACTAAGCATTTCCTGTTGATGTGTATTGGGTACTTAAGGTTGTATACTACATATATGATGCCTTTATTAAGAAGCTTATTTTATTTTGGCTTCAGTGTTCGATAGCGTATGGGCCCAGGCTTATAAAATTGCAGTAACTGAATTCACTTGAGAGCCTTGCAAATTTAATAATAATGCAGTTATAGCAGAATTAGCTTACTATACTATGGTCGGGTGTGGAAGGCAAATCTGTCACAGAAAAAAAAAAAAAATTACTTGTAGCTTTAACACTCAGTCTATTGACTGAATGTGTTACCAAACAGGCAAATCTTCCAAAACCAGTTCCTCATATCTGAGAAAGGCTTATGGCGCCACCTCATGGACTTTCATACCTCATGGAACGAAATGAAAGCCAGATGTACACTTTCCTGCATAGGCGCATTCTTGATGATTATATTTGTTCTGAAATCTATATCTTTTGTTCATACTGACAAAAATATAATATTTAGATTGTAGTCTAACAAACAATGCAGGCACCTTTTGATATATTACATTTACTGAATCATAAGGCCAGTGAGTTTAAATTGTGCAAACCCATTTCACCAGTTCTTCTTACTACACTGCTAATAACAAATTCAAAAGTAAAATATAACTATTCTCCGAGCAGAAAGAAATTTACTACGGGTTATAGAAACAGAAACTATCTACACAGAGCACAAGATATTCAGCATACTTGGACTAAATAAAAATGAGCCAACTGCGCAGATGTGTGCGACGCTCGAACGCGACCAGAAAACAACATTTTGTCGTCATTTCCTTTTGTTACACCATGAAGCAACATTAGAAACAGTTAAACATTATTAAGTATCTAGTTTAATTCAATTTATATTTAAAACGTAGTTAGTAGGCAGTACACCAACAGAACTCAAAATACATTGACATTTGTTAGCTATCGAATCAGATGTTGGCTAAACGTTACGGTTTCTAAGGGAGGTTTTAGTTGTCGACTTCCGCCACAACACGAGAAATAATTAAGCTAGAAACAACGAAAAGGCTGGAAGTTTGGCAGTCCTGTGAAATTTGACCAAAATTCGTATATCCTCAGGTTTGTTGCTTTTTGGTTTTCATTTTCAGCTTTATTTGACGTTTATTAAGATATCAATCTCAGATCGACTCAAATCAATAGCAAATATAACGTTAGCTAACCAACCAGCTAGCTAGCTAACCCATTACAAGCCCCTTCCATACTGGTAGCTTTCAGTATTTTTACATGCAAAACAATTAGCGTGCGAGTACTAGCAAAATCGGGTTATGGAAATAATTCGACTAAAATGTTTTCATGCCCAGGAACACGATTACGTAAAAAACATGAGATCGGGGTCATAATAGCCTTAGCAGTAGCGAAAATGCCAGTGATTTCACGATTTGTGTCAAAATATCCTGCTGAAGCAGATAGCTATAATATGCAGTATGTAGCAGATATAATGAAGGAGTATGGCAGGCTTACTCGCTAACAAGCTATGTGGTGGTTGTGATTTTGAACACCCAAAACCAAAGATCAATAACTACCCCCCCCCCCCCTCTAGAGAGAGATAGATAGTGTGTGTATATATATGCATATAAATAAAACATGCATCTACAACAATCTAAGCATAAACTGAAGTATTGGTGATGCACAAGTGCAGTAAACCTTGGTATGATCACTCAAAAAGGTAGAATAATTCGAAAGAACACATGATATCCTGCTTAGAATGTTGTCTTGTAATCATCTACAACAATGTTCTTATTATTATTATTCATTTCAAGATGTTAATTGTGTATTGTAATTAACCCAACTGATTCCATGCACCATAAAAGGCAGCAAAACACTTGAATTATTGTCATCATGCCTCCCTAATTAAAATCAGCCACATGTGAATAATAATAATAATAATGATAATGATGACAATAATTTTAGCCCCAAAGCCTAAAATTATGCATAGTTGGCATTAATTTTGTAGTTGATTTTCAAATATTAGTCTGAATAACCTCTCTAAGGTAATTGATTAGCTGAAGCATCTGTGACCCCACAGTGATGATCTGATTATTTTATTGTGTGCCTATATTGGGCTACATTCTGCAGCTCTGACTAACTTCCATAACCTTTAAGCAAATGGCAGTGTCTGAAAAGGCATTGCAGAACTCAATAGGAAGAGACCTTTAGGACCATTAATTACCTGATTCTGTTTGAGAAGTAAATGTAAAAACGGTTACAAACAAACCCTTGTGTATTGACTCAGCACTGTGTTTGTATATATTTCTTTAAAAGGCATACTCAGTAGTGATGGAGGGAACTTCTAAAAATGATGGTGAATCACAAATGTCTGTTGCTGCTCAAGTTCCGTTCATTGACCTGTGCACAGTCCTTGAGAAGATCCAGAAAGCCAAACTTCGACCTGATAAAGCTAAATTCTTAAAAGATTTCATGGATTCATGGAGAAAGTTTCATGCTGCCCTTCACAAAGACAATCCCAACACTACAGACTCATTCTACCCAGCCATGCGTCTCATAGTGCCTCCATTTGAAAGGGAGAGGATGGCATATGGTATCAAAGAAAACATGTTGGCGAAACTCTATATCGAGGTTTTGGGCCTCCCAAAAACAGGACCAGAAGCAACTAAGCTTCTTAATTACAGAGCTCCCACTACATCTCAAGGGGAATCAGGAGACTTTTCCCTTATAGCTTACTTTGTCCTCAAAAAGAGATGCCCAAGCCAGGGTAACCTAAGCATTAAGGAGGTCAACAACTTTTTAGACTCAGTAGCTATGAATAATGCCAGCAAACAGAAAGACCTTGTGAAGAAAAGTCTTTTACATCTGATTACTCAGAGCTCAGCACTGGAGCAGAAGTGGCTTATTCGTATGATCCTGAAAGACATGAAGCTTGGCGTTAGCAAGGAAACAGTGCTCCAGGTATTCCACCCAGATGCTCCAGAGCTTTACAATGTCACTACAGACTTGGATAAGGTATGTAGACAGCTACATGACCCCTCCATTACATTGACTGATGTGTCAATTGGGTTGTTCTCTGCCTTCAAACCTATGCTGGCGGCTGTGGCCAACATCCCCCAAGTGGAGAAACAGATTGGAAATCAGCCCTTCTATATTGAGACCAAGCTGGATGGTGAACGCATTCAACTTCATAAGGATGGGGATGTATATAAATACTATACACGCAACTCATTTGAGTACACACAGCAATTTGGGGCCTCGCCACTAGAGGGGTCCCTTACACCATACATCCACAATGTCTTTAAGTCTCATGTGGTCACCTGCATCTTGGATGGGGAGATGATGGCTTACAACCCCACCACAGAGACCTTCATGCAAAAAGGCAGCAAATTTGATATCAAGAGGCTTGTGGATGACTCCGAGTTACAAACATGTTTTTGTGTGTTTGACGTACTGCTCGTCAATGACCGGAAGTTTGGAAATGAGCCTCTCAAGAAGCGTTATGACACCCTCCAGACTGTCTTCATGCCTGTTAAGGGCCGCATCCAGCTGGTGCCTAAAACCGAAGCCAAAGCCATTAAGGAAGTTGTAAACGCCCTCAATGAAGCCATCGACAATCGGGAAGAGGGGATCATGGTAAAAAACCCTCTGTCCATCTACAAGCCAGATAAACGTGGCGAGGGCTGGCTGAAGATTAAACCTGAGTATGTGGATGGTCTGATGGATGAACTGGATTTGCTGATAGTTGGAGGCTATTGGGGGAAAGGTAGGCGGAGTGGGATGTTGTCCCACTTCCTCTGTGCCGTTGCTGAAACTCCAAGTCCTGGAGGGAAGCCCACAGTGTTCCATACAGTCTGTCGCATCGGATCAGGCTACACCATGAAGGAGCTTTATGATCTTGGCTTGAAACTGGCCAAACACTGGAAAGTTTACCGCAAGATTGACCCTCCTCCAGCCATTTTATGTGGAACAGAGAAGCCTGAGGTTTACATTGAGCCACAAAACTCTGTGATCATTCAGGTCAAAGCAGCGGAGATTGTAGCCAGTGACATGTATAAAACTAACTGCACATTGCGTTTCCCCAGGATTGAGAGAATCAGAGAAGACAAAGAATGGCATCAGTGCATGACCTTGGATGAGCTAAGTCAATTCTGCACTAAAGCCTTTGGTAAGCTGGCGTCCAGACATCTGTACATCCAGGAAGACCAGCCAGACAAAAAGAAACGTAAACTTGGGCCCAAGCCCAAAAGGACTATTGGTATTGTGGACCACTTCAGGTCCCAAGACCTGTCAGCAGTTACCAAAGAAACAGACATGTTTGAAGATGTAGAATTCTGTGTGATGAGCGGAAGTGACACGCATTCCAAGGCTGAGCTTGAGAAGACCGTGGTCCGCTGTGGCGGCATCGTGGTGCAGAACCCTGGGAAGGACACGTACTGTGTGATTGCTGGGGTGGAAAACATGAGGGTGAAGAACCTCATTGGTGCCGACCAGTATGATGTGGTGGGTGCCTCCTGGCTGCTGGAATGTCTGGACAGGAAACAGGTGCTGCCATGGCAGCCACGACACATGATCCACATGTCGCCTTCTACAAGGGAGCACTTTGCCGAAGAGTATGACTGCTACGGAGACAGTTACTATGTCGACACAGACGAGCAGCAGCTGCGGGATGTCTTTGGCAGGGTCAGACTTGTGGAAATGGAGGTTGCCTCTGTGGCTTCAGTAGAAGAGAAGTATGGTTGGGATGACTTGCCAACCAGCATGTTTAGACCTTGTTGCGCCTACTTTGACCGGTATGGTGACATCGGAGACCCGAAAAGTTTCATCCAAGGGTCATGCCTGAACTCCCGGGCCCTGGAGTTCCGCTTTCATGGAGGCACAGTGATAAAGAGACTAAAAGAAGGCATCTCGCATGTTGTGGTGGCAGGGGAGGAGAGAGTGCAGGACCTGAGGACACTGAGGCGTCTCTTCACAAAGAAGTTCAAGATAGTTAGAGAGACATGGGTAACTGAATCTGTTAAGGCAGGGCACTTATTGAATGACAATGACTACCTCATGTAATAGTGGAGGCCACCACACCATTTAGAGACTGCAACCCGTTTATGATCATTGTTGAGATGATCATCTTTGACTTTTTAGCAATAATAAGTTTGCACAGGCAATATGTGCCTTTTTAGACTACCATTTTAGATTTACATAAATAAGTACATTTTTATTTAGACAAGCTTTATTTGGATTCCTTACAGAAAGTGTGGATCATGTGAATATAATATTTTAATTTATTAGTTTTTTTTAGTTTTATGTAAGATGGTTTCATGTTTCATAAGAATGACAGAATAAGGTTGTTTTTACAGTTTATCTTTCTATATGACAAAAATTAAAGATTGGTGAAGTGAATTAGAATGTTGATGGTATTGTAAATAATAATGCTTTGTCAATTTGTGAAGTCATTCAGTATACTTACATCTGTCAAACCAGTGTGTTTAGGTGAGGCCTAAGCAATTTGGTTCTTTAGCAAGCTTGACACATTTCATTTAGACCACTTGAAGAATACAGAATTTATAAATTGTTTGTTGACTTTCCGATTGTTTTGTATGTGAGCTTTAAGTAATCTTTCAGCAGTTTCACTTCAATAACATGATCTATACTGAAAAGTGATTTGCTCTTTCCATAATGGTAATAGCAGCTTGCCTAATATTGGTTCTACCAGTTCAAATCAAATTTCTTTTGATTTGAGGATTATGTTCACATATGTTATATTGAGCTTGCCTGGTTTGTTTCTTTTAGCTCTATTGAAAACATTGATGACATTCTTCCTCTAAAAGCACCATTTCAGTGAACCTGAAAATGAGGTTTCTCAGCATCATCCCCTGATACACACACACACAGAAGATGCACACAGGATGCACACAGGGACATACATAGCCCTGAAGGGATGAGAGGAGCTTAAGAGCCCCTTATAAAAGGTAATCCAGGGGGAATGAGGAAATCGTGTTGCCAGAGGGTTTGGAAAGGTGAGCGAGGGCATGCCAGGTAGGACAGCCGGAGTCTGAGCTGAAATGGCTCCCCTGAGCATGTTAGAGGGGTGCACCCACCTCTAAAAGGTTCCTGTATGGAAAGGTCAGCGAAGTAGCAAGGGACCACCCGCATCAGCATGCGCCGTAATGCATCCGCCTCAGGCGAGTAGATATTGCCCTTAGCTGCGGTTCTGTGACCTGTTTGTGGTCTGTCTTATTAGAGCTAGGTTTAAGGTATGGGGAATGAACACTGGTCCCAGATCAGTGCAAATGCCTTTTTGTCTGTTATGGCCTTTACCCAGCCCTGTTTTATGTTATATATGGGTGAGATTTATTATTTGTGAACTGTAGAGGGAGCACTTTGCTACTTTGCAGTAAGGGCCAATTGTGTTTTGAAATGTACATTTAGTAGAGTCCTTTCAAAGAACTACACCACCAAGCAAAATGTATTATTACTGAAATTATCATAACTAATGTTATGTGTCTTAAATCATTCAAAGTCTGTACAGATCATTTAAAGTCTGTCTTGTCATAGGAGTTAGAAAAGGTTGTTTAAATAGGGATAAACATGATCTGATGCTACTGATCCTACTCGATAATTGATGGCTCAGCTCTCAGTAGAAGTCTTAATCAGTTAGCAGTGGTAATTGGGCATACCTACTAAACATTCCAGAGAGAGGGGATCCATTGCTTTAGGCCTTGACATGAATAAATTGTTTGGAAATGGTTATGTGCCTTTGACAGAAATGAGGCACCCCATGTAGAGAGCCAGCAGACGTTTACTAATAATGGCTAGATTTGCCTTGCAAATGAGTGTTCTTTGGCTCTGGGGACGTGCTACCTTCGCGCTGGGAGTCCACTGACTGCTTTTGTATAACTAACCCCCTCCCCTCCAAAATTTCTCCAATACTTCAAGGTCCATTTCTGTATAAAAACGCTCAAGAGTAGGACAAACAACGGTGAAAATGTGCATTCTGTTTTGGCTTCTGCTTGCCCCTCTGGTGATGTTTCAAATCTCAGAGGCAGGTTACTGAAAGGTGAAGGATGTAGCTGGCGCCATTAGGGGAGTTCTGATGTTTCAGCGTCTTCAGCGCACACCCACACAGAGCATGACCCTGACAGCCGTGGCCTGCAGCAAATGTGGAAGGAGCATGAATGTCCGGTTTTGGGGGAATTGTTGATCCCGGATCACCTAATGCGTTTATTTGCGCAGTATCGAGGATATCAAGGTGAACAGCCTGCGGTATTTGTTTGGGCATGCATTTGTCTTTCTGCGTAGCTGCAGAAGTAGGCCGTAGCTACATCATCTGAATGGCACACCGTCTCTTGTTCTGCTCCGTTTCTAATCTCTTTTGAATGAAGCGGAATAAAGCGGCGAACATGGGCTCAGGCTGGCGTGCGGATCTGTGCCACAGCTTCAGTCCAGCTGGCTCCCCTTGCTTCTGCCTCCTGCCAAATGCTGCTCTTATTGCTATTATTGTCGTAACCAGCAGCGTCGACTATTGGACTTCTCTTCCGGGATAGTTTGTAATGGTTCCATTACTGTACATGGATGGGGTGAGTCCCTGGTGGCAAACAACTGGTCTGGTTAAAAAAATAAATAAAAGAAAAAGAATGATGAATTTAGAAGAATGCTGCATATAACGCATTCATTTCTCATGACTCCACATGTCGAGCTGTTGCATATAAAACATTTACACTGATTCCATGGCCCCACCTCTGCATATTATTTGTGATGACTACAATGCAGCACCCTCTCACTGCTCTGTGTCACAGGCATCAGTCTGACCCTTTCATTCTTATGAGGTGTACCTACTATGGTCTAGCTGGAATCCAGGGGTTCGGTGCGACACAGCTCTCTCCGGATTGGCTTTCTCCGCTATGTCCCATTTCTTGGCTGAGGATAAACCCATAGTCTAAGTGATTAAGTGCCATCTCTGACCTCCTTCCAAACTTTCCCTTTGAAGTGATAAAGCTTTTCCTAAAGAGTATGTAGAGGAGATTCTGGAATTGGGGACAGGATTGAGTGAATGGGGACATTTTTTTTTCTCTCTGGGTGAGACTAAGTTCATTAAAATGCATTATAGTTAACATCCCTGGAATATTAAATGCTTCGGGAGAGGAGTTTTCTTGCCAAAGACTAACAATGTGAATCTAATCACTTTTTCTTTGGTAAAGGGTAACTCCCTTGGCTCCAGCAGTTTTGCTTCCGTCTTCTTCAAAGTCCTTCTTTTTTCTTCAAAGTGCTCATTTTTGGCTCAAAGCAGATACTTTCCCTCAACCTTTAAATCAATGAAAGATAAATTTCACTTAGATTTCTGATTAAATTGCGAGATACTGACATTAACCTTTATAGCATCTGTCAATTTATCAGGACTCTGTTTAACTATGTGTGTATTTGTGTGTGTTGATATATGTATGTCTATATGTTTCATGCACATTGAGTACATGTGTGCATGTGTGTATAAAGGGAATGAATGCAGTGTCATGTGTCTGTAATGTAGTGAACCTCAGAGAACTGAGATGGTCTACGTTCCACTTTTGTCCTACTACTACTAATGATGTCATTGTGCCTTGGAAGAAGACATATACAAGGCCTCTGTCCTTGTGATTTGCTAATGAAAACTGCTTTGTAAGTAGAAGAAATGGTGCCCTCGTATAAAGCATTACCCTTGTATAAATATGACATGCACACAAATGACATCTGCATTCTTCATCTCTAATTTCTATCTATGAGACATAGATCTCTACTACACTGATATATATATATATATATATATATATATATATATATATATATATATATATATATATATATATATATATATTTTTAGTTATATGTGCGCATCCTGTATCTTTCTGCTGCTTCAGAGCCGTTACAGGAATGTATCCCTTTAAGGCATACGTTTTTCAGAGGCCTTCAGGTTCTAATGTATCCAGTTCTCTGTCACCACATACTTGGATGGGCACGTTGCCAAGGTGTGACGCCAAAGTGACGTAAAAGCTTTCTTCTTTCAACTCTGCCCCAGGCTGTACCATCTGGATGGATCTTTCACCTTTTCTCTAACACAGCACGTGAGACAGACTGGGACAAACCAGAGCTATTTGTGGGAGGGCTGGTTTTGAATGATAGATCAGCTGTCAAAATGGGGCATCCCTTACGCTCATTTGATTGGCTGGTTATTGTTTAATCACAGTTACATATGGCAATGGTGGTTAGACCCACATGCCTAAACACTGTTTAAAGAAGCTACATACCATACATGCTTATGTAGTGCCAGGTAAAAGGCTGAAACCCAAAACCGTGACATTGGTGACATTTATTCATGGTTTTCCTTGTGCATGTATTATGCTGTATGCATTATGTATATTTAAATACAGTTTTATTTTCAACAGCTAATCACTTGTCTCCCATCAGTCAGTTGATATTTTTATCTTCCCATTGATAAAGCCCCAGTAGGTTAACTAAAGAATGCCCATGTCAAAAGAGTATTGATTTTCTGCTTTGTCTGCGGATCAAGCTTCCCGCATCTGCCGCTGGTCTCTTCACTGTGAAGGGTGCAGACTGAGTCCCCACGCATTCACACTGTGCTCAGTTTGCATTGCCAAGAGGTTTTTTTCTCAATATGCATGAATATGAAGTATTGTGACTCTGAGTTTCCTTTCACACATTTCTAAACATATCACTGCTGAGATGCTTTAATTAAGAAAAGGACATGGATTGATTTTTGTAGCCTTCTTTTTAAATGTCATTAACAAAAAAAGAAAAAAAAAATTCAGTTTTGAAATCAGATTTTACCAGATAGGGAGCAGTTACTTTACATTAATATCTCTAACTATGAAAAAAAGATCAGTAAACAGTTTTACGTCCAAGTAAAGCTTTTTATTACTTAGGAAAAGAATTGGCGACTCAAAACAACAGATGATGTTAAACAAAAGTGTCAAAACAACATTGTTTAAATAAACACATGGATATATATTTATTTATTTATTTATTTATTTATTTATTTATTTATTTATTTATTTATTCTGGCAGCCCATTTTTTCTTCCAGTTCTTGAAAGACAACTCACCATGTGTCCATAATGAAAGAGCCATACAATGTCATTTTCCTGTCAAGTTTTTGGAGGTGATCTCTCTCTCTCTCTCTCTCTCTCTCTCTCTCTCTCTCTCTCTCTCTCTCTCTCTCTCTCTCTCGTATTATTCAGCCCTTGTCAGAGTTTAATAGAGGGAGTCAGGGTAGCCCTCTTTGATGCTGGAATATTTGGACAAACACAGACCCCTCTGGCTGAGTTTTACAAGTCCAGCAAATCTAGGCCAAATGCTACATGCCAATTTTAAAGGCCCCATATCTTTCATTTGAAAATAAGCAGGTAGTATCTCTGTCTCTCTCTCTTGCTTTCTCTCTCTTTTTCTCCATGTCAAGGGACTGTTGAGGCTTTCCCTGTGTTCTTGTAAAACCACAATATACCATTAAATACATATAATGTCACAAAAAAACAACACTTCACTGCTGATTACCTATTGGCCTCAATTTCAAGGTAGTATTACTTTGACTTCCTGCAGCAGCAATCTAGAGGACTCCAGTCAACCAGGCAATGTGTCTCACAGCTAATCGAATAGAAAGAGAATGGCAATGAGATTGGACCTACTACTGTTAGATGTGTCCTTAACCTGCTTTCATGGTAAATGTTACAAATTCAGTTGATGCAGATAATTTGAAACAAATTAGAATGAAGTGACTTATTCACTCAAAATGAAGTTTAAGAGCATCTTTTATCTTTTTGATTATATGTATGTTAATAACAATATCACTAATTTAGTATTAACCTAACGTGAAGCAATTTAATTACTGTATCATATGTGTAATGTATAACATTAAGTATACACAAATAATTTCACTGTAATGTGAATATAATTTAATGTACATAGCTTAATATGAAATCTGCTTTTAAAAGGAGTCCACTTTTATTGCATTATCAGTAAAGATTTTGTCACCAGCCCATTCAAACACACCACAAGCCAGTTCTTCAGAAGAGATCTGGTGAAAAACATGGATACTTAGGACACATATGCTGCTGATTAGCTCCTCTCATGTGTCAGACTTTGGGTCAAAACATGCTGTGTGTGTGTGTGTGTGTGTGTGTGTGTGTGTGTGTGTGTGTGTGTGTGTGTGTGTGTGTGTGTGTGTGTGTGTGTGTGTGAGTGAGAGACAGGTTAACACTATACCATATGGTTGTCCACTGTGAGACAAAATAGAAAAGCAGGGACCAACCACTGAGTACCTGCCCAGTACTTTGGCTCGTTTTTCTAAAGCCTTTATGTGAAGTAGACTAGCGTCAGCTTTATTCATAAACACTCTAGAATAAAAGCTTTTCACGTGTACATAAAACACCATAGGTCTGATTAGTATATAAGACTGTGCATTCTAAAAACCAGAATAAACAGCACTGTGCATTCTTATATCAAGGATATCCAGCCACATTCGTTTACATTTCTCCCCGCTTAGTATTGGTAACCAAGCGGTAAAAAAATAACTTAAAAAGGGACTCATTTTCTACAGAAGATTGCAATAAACTGGAGTGCTATGGGATTCAAGTGGAATAGGCTACTTCCAGGTTTTACGACATTTAAAGGGCCCTTAACTATCATTTGCCGCGATCCGTTAGTGGGAGTGTTCTGATGTTGCTGACATAGAATTTATACACGAGAGAAATCAATATCTAATTAGATGCCCAAATTTACAGCCTGTCAGTTTCGAACAAAAATGTAATGTCTGATTTTATCTGAGACCAGCATTATTTTGACATACAAAAGTATTTTTATCATTATTTTAAATCTATACGTAGTCCTGTATTTTTTTAAAAAAAATTTTGTGGTAATTTCTTTACATTTATAGACCCAATTATGTGCTTATTTTAATTGGTGTAAAACCTGCTGATACTGTTTCTTGTTTATTGAAACAGAAAATGGTCACTGCAGATCGATCTGTTAGTATCAACAGTTTGCATGTTTGCCGGTTCGCCAGGACAGATCATTCAAAGCGCTTTAGGTGACGCAAACGAGCCTGTTATCAGTAACTAGTTCAAGGCGAACGAGGTAGCACCTTAACATTAGACCAAGATGACCGCTAATATCGAGAGAAAGGAGCCCACCTTGCACGGACACGGAAGCGAAAATCGGAGCGTTGAAACAAGTCCCTGCGCTTCTAATCAGAAACCCCGGAATCAGAGCGAGCGGCTAGGTAGCGGCTCGAACGTATAGCGGGTCTGCGCAAAGGGCGAGAGCGGAACCCGTGATAGACGAAAACGGAGAGACATGTTGCTACAGATAACTGGGTTTTTCTCTAGAGAATCGCGGAGAATGGGGATTCGACAATGTACGCAGTAATCCCCCTGAATATACTAATTGATTGGGAATTGCAGATAATCGCGGAGGTAAGACAGGACCACTTGCAAGCTATCGTTTAGTGGGAAAAAGACGAAAGACAGACTTCACGTCAATGACTGTTGTGGCAGAAAAAAACCCACGGTGGAGTCAGCCAGTGCTGCGCTTTCCCAAAATATGACCAGCGGTGCTTGGAAGTGTCGGCAGCGAGATGACGGCTTAAAAATCTGGTTTGCACCCCGCGAGAACGAGAAGCCATTCACCGACTCCGAGAGGGCCCAGCGATGGCGACTGTCATTAGCGTCCCTCCTGTTTTTAACCGTGTTGCTTTCTGATCATCTGTGGTTCTGCGCCGAGGCCAAATCGACAGGGACCCGAGACAAGGAGCCTGACAAGTTAGCCTCAGTGGACACTGGTGCGTACCCGAGCGTAAACCCCAAACCCAATCTCCCTCCAGCAAACAGCAGCCTCAGAAGAAACGAAGATGCTATTTTTATAGAGAATTCTACCAAACCTACGTGGAGTCTAGAAACTTGTCACGCGGATAGTTTGTCCAAAAACTGCTTTACTTTTGTCAACGCTGACCACTTGTGTACGGGCCTTTCGGAAACGAACGGGACGCGGTCGGTGGACCTAAAGGATTTGTACCTTTCCTTTTGTAACTCTTACTCTCTTATGGATCTGTTTAACGGGTCAAGTCCTGACAATTTGACCTGCAGCCTTGACGTGATAATGAACGATCTGTCCAGATGCAGCCAGTGCGTCCAGGCGTACCAGCGCTACGACCTGCACGCTCAGGAGAAATACGAGGAATTTGAGATCATGACAGAAAGATACGAGACGGATGTATACTCTGTAAGGACATGCATGGATGAATGCAGGGTAAGGCTCGCGGAGCTCCATTCTCTCAGTCCCTCTGCTTTCAGTCAATAGAGTTGGGTCTTCCAATCTAGTCGTCATGGTAACTGATGACAGTTTCATGGAGATGGCTCTTGGTAGGCAAAAGTGCATTTGATATTAGATACTTGCTTGATTTAACTGCTGTGCGACCATTGCGCTGATACGTCGCCAAAAGTCTCTTTTCAGGCAAAAGAAGATCAGGATGCCCTTCTGGAATAACAAGAAGATTTTTCTTTGCTAATTAAAGTTATCAATTTCTGTTGCAATCACATTATGTAGACTATACAGTATCTTAAGTAAAATGATCAATACATAGTCTGCATTGTTCCGGGCAGTTCTGGAGAGTATTAAAGATTGCCGCTGATCCAAGGTTACTCTGTGCACGAACAGCTGCGAAGCCAATCTTTCAACGTATGTGCGTCATTGTATAGCGCGCAGGTGCAGGCGCCTTTCTGACTGTGTAGAGGAAATAGCTTATAGGCCCAGCAGCAGCAGCTCCACCAGGTGTTCGTTCCCGTCCGACCCACTCCACACTGAGTACATTTCAATAACACTAATAGGGCAACGGTGGTTTCTCGGCTGATCTGTCAGAAGAGCTTTCCTTCATTTAGCTTTGTTTGCACATCACTCTGCGCGCGCTGAAACAGCGCGCCCTCTTAACCACCATAAACTTGGTATTAAGGTTAATTTCTAGCTACCGTTGTCATCTTAAATGGATCACTCCTTGCGAGGAAAAAAGGCCCCAAATGGCTCGCTGTGTGGTTTCTGTGCTGATAAGGAAACGATCATGCCATATTCTCTACTCTTTGTTGCAGGGTTGTAATTGATAGTCAAACATTTACCGAGAACCTGGTGCGAGGCGCCTTTTTAAAATGAAGCAGCGAGTTGGAGATAAGATGGTGAATAAGAGGCCGACGTGTTATGTTTCATTAGCGGTTAATTTGACGAGAAAAAAGATTCTTGTTCACAAACTCATATCAAGAGTGTGGAGAGAAAGGAATATTCACTGTCCATGGATCTGTACTCGGTCCACTGGCGAATTATTAAGAGCCATGCTTTGGCTAAACTAGCTTGCTTTATGTTTGTTTTCATATACTACCTGCGGTTCAAAGGACGTGATGGGGCGTGATGGTACATATAATATCTTCTCCCCTCACCAGTTCGCCATTTAAGACGTCATTAATGACAATAAGGTAGCCTGATTGTAGGCAATTGTACATGGTTCTGAAACGGCGTTGTCTCCTACGTGTGTCCCAGTGTGTGGGTCTGACTTCAGCAGAATTAAATATGTTTTGCAGCAGTTTATAGGCAATTCTTTACAAGATGAAATCATAAGTTTTTTTTGGAAGCGATAAAGTGGCACGTGAGAGGCTCATTACAAAGACAGCTGAATAAGGTATAAAAGAGTAACACGAACATACTTTGATGGCGTTCTACTAGACGGTATCTACTAGACTACTGCTGTCATAGATTTCATGCTTCAACGTGTGGAGAGGGTTGGAAAACTATTTTCTACCGCAGCTGCATAATGCACGCGGGCAGAGAGGCCAGCACACACCGCCACTTGTTATTCCGTTTGAAATGTCTCCAGAGCAAACAACGATGCAGATGTGTGACACGCTCCGACTTATTGTTCCAAGACCGTTGGTACAGATAGGCTAATCTCCACAACCAAACTTGAACACAATATCGAGTTTATATTTAAAAAATATTTTAGGGGATCGTAATATTTTGTAATCATATTCACAATATTTTGAAAGCATACCGACCAACAATCGTATTAAGCTGGCGGTAATCATGTAGTGGGAGAACTGTTGTTTACCAATTTTAGGCCTACTATAGCCTGCAGTTTTTCTGCCACGTCATTATTACCGTGCTTAAGCCTGACGAGTTTTATATGTATTAATTTAGTATCATTTGACCGAGCATTATGATGGATCATATTTATAAGGAACATTTTTCAATAGCCTCATAAAAACCGTCCCAATTTAGTACGATAATCCCCAACTGTGAGCCTCCTCGCCTAGCGATCTATATAGCAACAGGTGGATTTTGTTTTGTTTGTTTATATATATAGGTAAAGATCTTGAGTTGGAAATTATTGCTATGCGTCTTATGCAAATGGAGTTTATTATTGGGAAATTACCTGATGTAACCTATGGAGTGGATCAGACTGAAAACTTAGACTAAATCGGTATTGCAGTTAAAGGCAACATTGGGAAGAAGAACATTGTCGATTTTGTCATATATAATATACACAATATTGCCCCACTGTATTTGTCTGTGTGTGTGTGTGTGTGTGTGTGTGTGTGTGTGTGTGTGTGTGTGTGTGTGTGTGTGTGTGTGTGTGTGCGTGCGCGCATCTTTATATTGCCACAAAAGGACATGGTTTGCTGTTAAGGCCATTTTGCACATCCCAGAGAGTGTGTATGATCAACGTTGTGTTTTCTGAAAAGGATCTCTAGAAATGATTTTCAGAGTTTATCAATGACTTTAATGGGTGTGTGAAGCATCCTACGATGCTATGATGTTGTGACGCTTCTTCTGCAAGCAATTGCGAAAGTACCCAGTTGATTCTCCACACACCGGTACAGCAGTTCCCCTGAACAAATCTGAATGGAATCATTGATGTGGAGGAAGGTGGCAGAACTCAATCTGAGCTTCTGACAGGCAGCTGCTAAGAGATAGCCAGATGCAGAAAGAGAGTGTGAGAGTGAATGAGAGAGAGAAAGAGAGAGAGAGCTGGAGAGAGAGAAAGTGAGGATGAGAGGTTGAAATAGTGAGAGAAAGAAAGAAAGAGGGAGAGAAAGATCGAAAGAGGGAGAGAGAAAGGGAGAGAGTGAAAGAGACAGAATGAGAGAGAGAGAGAGAGAGAGAGAGAGAAGGATGGTGTGAGATAAATGTGAGAGAGTGTGACAGGGAGATATCTGGAGAGATGAAGCATTGAGAAAGAGGGGGAGAGAGAGACAGAATGAGAGAGAGAGAGAGAGAGAGAGAGAGAGAGAGAGAGAGAGAGAGAGAGAGAGAGTGGGTAATCACTGTGACAGCCAGATCAGCCCTCAGGTTGATTTAATCAGCCACTGCCTCTGCACCATGACTGACTATGTGTGGCAGGAAGTGGCGCTTACATGTGTGTGTGCATACGTGCATGTGTGTGTATATGTCCTTGTGTGGGGGGTGGGGATGCTAAAAAAAAGAACGGAAGTAAACGTGCTCTCCAGCAGGTCCAACCATTTACTGAGGGGGAAAACACACCAGGTGAGGAGAGGATATAGACATGTTCTTACTCAATAGTGTGCTATTCTTAGCCAACGCATTGAGTTCAGCACAGCCGTGACCATGGTGCTGCTGCTACTTTTAGCATTTCTCGGACCGTGCTAATGTCTCCTTGCGATCACCAGCCATTGATTGAGTAGCTCACAGGAGTGAGAACTGTAAGGCAGAGGGTGAAAATCACTCCGACAGCCAGTTCCTTCCATCAAGATGGCTTTTGTCTCACTCACGAGCCCTTAAATCCCTGAGCACGGAGCAGGCATGCATGGGCTGAGTGTCACATGACCAGCTGCTCAAGTTTAGACTTTGCTGCCATTTTATCTGACATCCAAGTTGTCCAGATATCATGAAGTGTTTTCAACCCGAGAACTGATCCCGGCACCGTGATTCCGTCCGGTTGTCGGCTGTATCGCTGAAGCATTTAATTACTGTGCTGCAGCTAGCCTGCTGTTGTTACACTTACTGCTCTCCTGTAAATCAACCACTTTGTTAAGTGACACATATCTTAAAATTGTTCAGAGAGTGGAGCCCAGGTAAGAAACAGTGCTGTCCATGTAGCAGCTCAGAGTAAAGATGAACAAAACATCCGATACATGGACTGAGCATTTCACACTGCTTCACTGGGCTATATAAACATTGTATGCCTATGTCTATGATATTACTTTATGCCTATGATTTATATGTCTACATTAATCATACAACTCAGTTCTTTTCCATTTCAATCTTTTTCTTTCTTTCTTTCTTTCTTTCTTTCTTTCTTTCTTTCCACTGTACACACTTCAGCTAACAGAAGATAGCGAGACATTATGTTCATGCACGGTCTACGCTAATATAATTGTACAACTCCCGTTCTGAAAGTTGGCCCCAGCTGTAACCTGATAATGCCAATAGTGATTGAGTTGCTTCCTAAGCCTACCATAGCTTTAACATGATTGGACCCTCCCGATGGCATTCAACATCGGCCATTATTATAAGATAAAGACTGGGTTTTAAAATGCAAATTCTGCTAATCCAGACTCTCACTTCATTATGTTTACAGAGACTCCTTGCTTGTACTTTATTATGCTCCTTCAGGCAAGCTATTACTTCATGTGTCTCATTGCAGACTCCTCCTTGGTCTTGTTTCCAACCCTTGTGATTGCTGCATTGTTAAGAAAAATGAGAAATGAATGAGAAAATAAGAAGAAACAATGACAAATGAATGAAGACCTGGAAATGAAAAAAATGGCATTACTATTTAGTGCTTATAAATAAGTCACAGTTTTCCTATATGAAATTGACAGCCTCTGCACCTTTCCTAGAGTTGTAACACTAAATCTTTCCCCCCCAAAAAGCATTAACACTGACAGTCTGTGTAATTCAAATACTGTAATGTCATGATTGTAAATCCTTGCTAATAAACATCAACAAAAAAATCCAAACAAACAAAAAAGACTGCATTAGGATGAGGTTGCAATTTGACTTTGACTTCCTCAGCTCTGAACTTACTGAAATTACATCACTTTCTCAGCTCTGAAGTTATGAAGTTATGTCACTTCCTCAGCTGTGGACTTACTGAACATTCTTCACTTCCTCAGCTCTGGAAGCTGGTATCTAAAATATAAATATATCATTTGCTCACTCCTAGTCTGTAATAGCATGGTAACTGTATGCAGCCTCAGAAATGTATTGCCATTGGTGTTCTGGATCCATTCCTTTATTGCAAGCTAAGGAGCAGGTTCATCACTTTGTTGTTCCAGAATCACAGAATGCATCACATCGCCCTACTAACAACATGGCCCTAGCCCACATAAATAATGTGGCAACTCATAGCAAGGAACATGCTGCTGCAACTGACTGTGACATGCATGGGTTGTTTCATGGAGAGAGAGAGAGAGAAACAGACAGAGAGAGAGAGAGAGCAGTGGTTGTTATTAAAATGGAGTGGAATGGAGTAACAGTACTGAATAACTGACATTTTGAGTGGTGCCTTAATCTGGTGATTTTGTAATTATCCTAATGGGGGATGTTCAGTTTAGCAGGGGGGGATACTCATCCCCTGATTATTCATGATTATACATTCAAGTCCATCTTAGCAAGTGGGATACACATCCCCTGACTGTTCATTAGTGGGGGGGGGGGGGGAATACTCATCCCCTGACTATTTATTCAGGTTCATCTTAGCAGGGGGAATTCTCATCCCCTGACTGTTCATTAGCAGGGGGGATACTCATCCCCTGACTGTTCATTAGCAGGGGCAGTACTCATCCCCTGACTGTTCATTCAGCACCTCATTGCTTTCCTGAATTTCACAACCAACCAATGTGTCTGGACAATGACACTGTGAATGACTGTTGTCAGCACCCTTCTCAGTTTAGCACAACTTCAGTTGAAACACCGAGAGGTAAGACTGAAAGAAGTGTTATGATACAGTGTTGAATTAGACAAGTTAGTGTTTATCGTCCTCCAATTAATAACTTTTAAATGTAGTATTCATAGTAAAATAGGCTCAGCAGTTTTTCTGATGCTAGTGTTGATGATACAAGAGATGTAATAGTGTTAATCAGAGTGGTAATCAGAGTAATAATGTATGACAGGAGTAGACATAGGCAACTATTATACAGCTACTTTTAATATACAGTGCTTTCCATATCTCTCACAGCTGATGCAGTGATTTTTACATAAATAAGATATACAGACATGCTTTGGTCTTCAGATAACCTGGTAGCCAGCCAGCCATTACCTGCATGTTTAATAAAGCAGAGCTTTCCATTGGATAGGGTCAGGATGGGCGTGGGAGCTGGGCCTTATTAGAATTCCCCTGACTTTATGAAAGCAAAGCTGAGGAGTGGTTAGGTCTTGCATGAGGGGCGTGGCTGTGTGTCGAGGCCGAGCCTCAGGTCAGGTCTCCATGACGGCATTAGAATGCGGAGCATGTTTGCTCATTCATAAAAGCCTGCCACAGGCTTCTGCAGCCTGGCAGTGTGGAACACACAGGCACGCCAAGGTCAATGTCCCTGAGCATTGACTGCTACTGCTGCAGAGGAGGAGAGGAGGATCTGCAAAAACAGGACACACATACACACACACACAAACACACACACACTTTAACACTTTATAGACATAGAGTATGCCAGCGTGCATACACACATACACACACACACACACACACACACACACACACACACACACACACACACACCAGTCAAACATTCATGCACACAAACACGATGACAGCAGTCCCCTAAGTCCACTGCAACCAGTCCTGTTCAGAGACTGGACTGATCTTCCCTTTGCGGCAGGCACGAATGCTGAAGTTACGCCGCCGGCTGGTTCTCTGCGTATGAAGGTCACCATGCCACAGCGCAGGTCAGCTTTGCCTTTGAGTGCATGTCACCAAGGAGACAGTACAGCAAATTAATCAGGCACGGCGAGTTTGACGTCAATCTTCATTCATCTTCTCCCGCTGCCAACAAAGGGCTGTGAGACACCTTGGTCTGCCAGAGTTTAGCGATCGTACACACAGAGAAACCCAGCCAGAGGGCCCTCGCACTGCAGTAGTTTGGTGGCACTGGTGTACTGCAGCATTAAATCAGACATAGTGACAAAACATAATGAAGTAGATTTAGACCCTTTACAGATTTAGACCCTTTACAGTTAAGCTGATAAGGTTAACAGCAGCCCATGGCTTTAACATGTAGGGGTTCCTTTAGTAAGTCTGCCTGATAGAATACACCAAACCCATTTAAACAGATTAACTCTCATTAAGACATTATGTAAGTTACAAAGCTATGTTCCATGTTATTGCTCACTGTAGCATTAGGCAAGAAAATGATGTCATAAATATCTAAAACATATAGAATATGTGAGGTTAAGGTGAAGAGAACTCTCCCCACCTCCTACATAAGCATAAACATAACTGATGGAGTGTGTAGCGCTGAAAATAGCAGTGCCCTTATCAAGAGCCTCTAGTGTGGTTTTAATGGCAACAGATTCTTTGATAGCTGCCAGATATCCAGCAGAGGACTTCCTTCTTAGATAAAAATGATTTCACACTTTACATCCACCCCACACTATTTAATAGGGCGACTTATAGTCAGAGCTGTGGGGAGACAGAATAGCACACTGAGGAGCCCAGGGACACGGTCTTTACCTGTGTATGTCTGTCATGACTACTTGAACATCTGCATGTCCTTAACTGTCCATATTGTGAAAATACAGATCCTTGGAGAAAGAACCATATAATGTACATATTTCCAAAGTGCTAGCACCAGAAAAACAGCTTTGCCTGTGCCAAGGAAAATAAGAAACCTATCTGAGCCAAGAGATTCAGTCCCTACACCTATGCTGTGAGGTAGAAGTCCAGTGGGTCTCCTGAAACATAAGATACACTGGTTCTACTCAATCCAGCAAAAAGAGAAGCAAATCTTAATCCCAATGCTCAGTGATCATAATTTAGCTCAATTATTGGCCACTTATCTGCCGTATACCACTCCAGAACTCTGCATTTATTTTAGACCTGCCCACCTCATAGCTAGTTGGGCCTCATAGCTAGATGGTTAACATAAACACCAAACAACTGCATGGTGCTGTTTGAGGAGTGTCAGTGAATGGCCTACTATTTTACCATTGGTCTTGATTAATAAAAATGTAATTCTATCTCGAAGGTTGTAACATTACCCCCAGGCTGTAGCACAGCAGGGTAATTCACTCTATCATTGTACCATTCTGCCTCGCTGATTATTTCTGCCCATTATCATTTATTTATTTCTGCGAACCTTTTTTGTGCTGATTTTGTTCATTTAAAAAACAATCACTCCAAACAAAAAGGTTGTCTAAACAGTTGCGTATTGACTGAAAAAGATAATTTACTACAGCATTTCCAATATACAAGGAAAATGCTCGGTTGGAAATTCACTGCTTTCTAGGCAGGTTTGAGATTAGCAGATCAACAGTCTTGGGCTTGTTGTCATTGTTACCAAGCCTGTCATATTTTAGGATGTGATGAGGTGGACAAAGGCACAGAGGGAGGAGAAAGAGCTCCAAACGTTGGTTGCATCTGTACCCATCAATCAGAGATGAGAATCTGCCCGATGTGCTAGTTAGCTACTGCTTAGTGGGTGGTGGGGTTTGCCAGCTCTCTGTTCTCTTCTTCTGGCTACTTGTCACTGCTGGATGTGATAATAGTACACTGCTGCATATTTGAGGTATGTTTTAGGTATGTTTTAGGCATGTTTGTGCACTGCTTGGCTGTTTTGCTTTCTGCTAACTGCTAACATTCTGCAACATGGATATAGCTCACTCTTTGTTGAAGCATTATCTGTATTTTTATGATTTATTTATTTCTACTCTTGAACAAAAATAAATAATAAAAAGGTATAGCACTGTGGGTGTGGCACTAGGGCCAAGCCCCGCCTAGCAGGGGGTTGCGAGGGTGTGTCTTCTGCCTATGCTCAGACCACTGAGTCTGCTGCTGAGGGAGAAATAAGATAGATAAGAGAGAGACTGCAGAACACATAGCTGGACCTAAAGCTAATTCACCTGCCCATTACATGTCCTGTAAGTGGTGTTAATGACTGTAATCACTTGCCTTTGTTGGCACTGATGCTCCGTTTGGCCTTCCGCGGACAAGCAAAGTGGAGCTAACTGCTGAGATTATGACCACGGCACCCCACCATGCAGGAAACTACTGGCTACTCATACCTGCTGTTATGCTGGGTAATTTTGTCCTACATTGCTAAGTTCAATGTGTCATTACCAGGAGGTGTAGGCGAGGCTACACGCTAGGTCTAGAAAAAGTTGGAAAGCAACTCCAGCACTGAGGTGCAGCTATACTTGGGTCCAAAGCTTCAAGTCTAACTTCAGGGACATTGCTTCTGCCAGAGAGGGACATTACCTGCTCTCCTTGCAGAGAGAGGTTCTACCACTGTGGTCTTGCTTCCAGTTCGGCATTGACATCAAAATCCACTGTACCTTAATGACAGCATATTTCATCATGTTTCCTTTCTATCACTTAACCACTAGCACAGTAGCTACATTTTTATTTTAAAAAATCTGGGATTGGCTAGCAGATGATACTAAGATCGCTGTGCGATGGCCAGTAAGATATGGCCTGTTTCTCTTTGTGAAAAAAAAATCCCTCTCTGCAGTCCTACAGACGATGTGTGATAGTGAGGTGCAGATCACAGCATCCTTGGTGATGTCCTGCGGTGTGACAAATAAAGGCGAAAACTATTGTTGTGAGACCGGATGCAGTTTTAAGTGAAAGCACTTCAGCATGTGAAATATATTTCTAATGAGTCATCTGGTTGTCAGCCAGTGATATCCATCAACCCCACTATTCCTACTCCAAAGCAATCTGCCTCCCCAATCTAACGGGAGTCGAACTCCTATGGTGTTGGCATCCACACTCTTGGAGCCTGGCACCCCCTCAGTGGGACGTATGGCACAGTGGACAAAAGTTTTATGCTCCCCTGGGGCAGCGGGAGAGGTTGGCACATTCTCTACCTCTGGGTTTCTCCTGTGCCTTACTGCTTGTGAAACACTGGGGAACATTTAGTAAGGCTTTGTACGTCCCCAGAACAAGCAGCTCTAATTCTACATCCAATGTTTGGAAACAGAAAGTGCAGATGAACAGGAAAGTAAATCTATGTTTTTAAAACATTTATTTACTGCAAAAACTTTGTTGATGTAAAGTTAGATGCTATAGCCACTCTGTTGGCATTCTTTGGTGGCACACCACTCTCAACCTGACATTGACATGATGTGTGAAAGTTCCAGTAGCACTGCTGTGTCTGATAAACTCATACAAGGGGCATGCCCACTCTGGCTACCACAGTCGCAGAGACTGCTGTGTCCGTCACCCGAATCATGTCCAGTGGGCCTGTGTTTTGGAATTATCCAGTGAGAAAGTGGATGGCAGGGGCCAGTCAGGCTTTGGCATGACAACAGATACAACTTG